>NW_024704743.1:44180670-44236674 GCF_018977255.1 Callorhinchus milii
GGAAATAACATTATGGGAGCTAGTACATAGGAAGTTTGGGACATATGTGCATGCGACCATCAGGAAGGTGGAAGGCAAACTAGATGGACCTTAATCTTTTTTTGTCTAGCATTTCTTATGTTCTTATGTTATGTTCTTAAAGTTACTCACATAATAAATTTGTAGTACCAGTTTTTTCATTTTATTTCTCTTTAATAGAATAATAGAAATTACAAAGGGGCCAATTTGGCCCATCAACAGCCTATGATGGTGCCAGCTCCCAGTCCCAATTCATTGATCCCTCTTTAAATGTTTATCCAATTCACTTTTAGCATTCTTGTAGTTTCAGTCTTGTTTGTTATTGTTGTTCAATATCAGTTGTGACCGTGGCAAAGTATTTTTTGGAGTCCCAGTTAGAAGCCAGACTTTTACCAACAGGGAGAGTGGCTGACACTTCAAATTGTCCTCTCTTTCTAGTTTTTGCATAAAATAATCTTGTCCAGAAAGAAACTGAGGTTTTTTCCAGGAAGTTGGTGTTAGCCTGACTGAGTTGTTTGCCCTCTCTCTTTTGAATTCAGAAGGTGGTGGATTCTAGCCTCAGGTTGAGAATTTGAGGCTCATAGTCTAGGATGACACTCCAATGCAGTGCAGTCCTGCGTTGTCAGAGTGCTATACTTTGGATATGTTAAGCCAAAGTCCCATCTATCTGTTCAGTTGGGTGTTAAAGACATAGAACTTTTCACATCAGGAGGAAATCCTAAGGCACTGGACAGTCCAGGGTTTGCTGGGGTTCGGGCTGAAGGGGTGGGGGGCGAAAGATGACTGAAGTGGAGGGAGTGAGTGAATAAATTGACCTTTGAGAAGGAGGACAACACTGCAGAGTTCTGGATAGATATCCACTCTACTTACAGACCTCTCCTATATGGCTAATCATCTGATTTTTATTTCCTTATGGGGGGGAATTATTTCTCATGATGTCAAATGTGATGCCTGAAAATATTCATAGTCTTATTTGTAAGACTATTTTCTTAAAATGTAAATTGTGCATTATTTTGGAAAATTCTTAAACTGTGACTTAATTGGCAAGCTAGTTCTGCAGTTCTTAAAAAGATCTCCAAAAACCCAGTTTTTAAATGAAGTTAAATTTAAGAATTTTCCAAAATACTAAATGCACACAGCACTAACATTTGCACACACACACAGCACAAGCACACACACACACACACATATATATACACACATACCTACACAACACTAGCACACTTGCTTGTCGGCCGCCCCAACTCCTCCCTCCATAGACTGCTGATCATCCAGAACTCTGCAGCCCGTATCCTCTCCCGCACGAGGCTCCGTGACCCTATCACCCCCATCCTCACCCGACTCCACTGGCTTCCCATCACACAGAGGATACAGTTCAAAATCCTGGTTCTCACCTTCAAAACCCTCCATGGTCTTGCTCCCCCCCTACCTCTGCAACCTCCTAACCCCCTACCATCCTGCTCGCTCGCTCCGCTCAGCGGGCTCCAGCCTGCTTCGCATCCCCCACCCCGCCTGCCACATTATTTGAGGGCAGGTCTTCTGCCACTCTGCCCCCACCCTCTGGAACTCCATCGCGCAGTCCCTCCGCCTCGTCCCCTCCCTTGCCCACTTCAAGTCCAATCTCAAGACCCTCCTCTTCGACCGTGTTTTCGATCTCCCTGCTTTCCCCCCCTGCCCTCCATCCTCCCTACCCCGACCCCCAGCTCGGGTCCGAAACACTGACTGTCCAGCACCTTGGGACATCCTCCTGATGTGAAAGGCACTGTACAAATGTAATTTTGTTGTTGTTGCACATACACAGCACCAGCACATACACACACATCACTCGCACATAAATATATATACACACAGCACCAGCACATAGATACACACACGCATTAGCACATACACACGCAGCACTAGCACATAGACATACACACACAGCACTAGCACATATACACACACACACACACACACAGCAGCAACAGGAAGAAGATTACATTTGTATAGCGCCTTTCACGTCGGGAGGACGTCCCAAAGCGCTGGACAGAGTACAGCATTTCAGACCCGAGCCGGGGTCAGGGGAGTCCTGTAGCTCAGTGGTTAGAGCACTCACTTTGCAAGTGAGAGACCTGAGTTCAATTCCAGGCAGAGGGCGAAACCTCGGGCAAGTTTCCTTACTCCACACACAACCCTAATAATAATCCCTCCAAAACCAAAAACAATAATAAATTGGTCATTTTCAATCCACGGCTGTTTGTGGGACATTGCTGTGCGCAATTGGCTGCCGCGTTCGCCCACAAATATACAGTCAATTCACTTTACAGTGTGTTCTGTGAAGCGCTTTGGGACATCCTCCCGACGTGAAAAGCGCTATATCAAATGCAAGGATTATTATTATTATAGGGGGGGGGAGAAGGGAGGGGAGGGATACACATAGCACTAGCACACACACACAGCACTAGCACATATACACAGCACTAGCACATACATACACACAGCACATACATACACACACACAGCACTAGAACATATACACAGCACAAGCACAAACACACAGCACTAGCACATATACACAGCACTAGCACATACATACACACAGCACATACATACACACACACACACAGCACTACCACATACACACAAACAGCACTAGTACATACACACAGCACATGCACAGCACATACACACACACACACAGCACTACAACAACAAGATTACATTTGTATAGCACCTTCCACTTCCGGAGGACGTCCCAAGGATACACATACAGCACTAGCACATACACACACACACAGCACATACACACACACAGCACTAGCACACATACAGCACTAGCACATACACACACACACAGCACATACACACACACAGCACTAGCACACATACAGCACTAGCACATACACACACACACAGCACATACACACACACAGCACATACACACATACAGCACTAGCACATACACACACACACAGCACATACACACACACACACACAGCACTAGCATACACACACAGCACTAGCACGTACACGCACAGCACTAGCACATACACACACAGCACATACACACACAGCACATACACACACACAGCACTAGCACATGCACACAAGAAATAGCACATACACACACACAGCACTAGCACATATACACACACAGCACTAGCACATATACACACACAGCACTAGCACATACACACACACACACACAGCACTAGCATACACACACACACACAGCACTAGCACATACACACACACACAGCAGATACTAGTGCTGGTGTGTGGTGTGTGTGCTCGTGCTGTGTGTGTGTGTGCTAGTGCTGTGTGTGTGTGTGTGTGCTCGTGCTGTGTGTGTGTGTGCTAGTGCTGTTTGTGTGTGCTAGTGCTGTGTGTGTGTGTGCTAGTGCTGTGTGTGTGTGTGTGTGTGCTGTGCTGTGTGTGTGCCAGTGCTGTGTGTGTGTATGTGCTGTGTGTGTGTGCGCTGTGCTGTGTGTGTGTGTGTTGTGCTGTGCTGTGTGTGTGTGTGCTAGTGCTGTGTGTGTGTGTGTGTGTGTGTGCTAGTGCTGTGTGTGTGTGTGCTAGTGCTGTGTGTGTGTGTGCTAGTGCTGTGTGTGTGTGTGTTAGTGCTGTGTGTGTGTGTGTGTGCTAGTGCTGTGTGTGTGTGTGTGTGCTAGTGCTGTGTGTGTGTGTGTGCTAGTGCTGTGTGTGTGTGTGTGCTAGTGCTGTGTTTGTGTGTGTGTATGTGCTGTGTGTGTGTGTGTGTGCTAGTGCTGTGTGTGTGCTAGTGCTGTGTGTGTGTGCTAGTGCTGTGTGTGTGTGTGTGCTAGTGCTGTGTGTGTGTGTGTGCTAGTGCTGTGTGTGTGAGAGAAAAGCAGATAAAGGCCTTTAGCACATCAGTTATTGCTCACTGACTGATTTTTCTGTTGCTAGTCACTGACTCGGAACTGATACAACCCCCCTTAATGCACACACAGACACACACGCTCACACACCACGCACATACACACACAGTCATAATAAAAATGTGAGCAGCAGCCGGTGTGTGGCGTGGGGGGTGGTGGTTGAAAAGCTGCTTTAGTTTTGTTATTTCTGTATCTGACTTGGCTTATCAAATGTAGGACTCATCTTCCTCATTTTCTTCTCTCTCCCCCGCCCCCCCTCCACCCCAGCACATCGTCGACACTGTTTGTGTAATTAATCTTGGGATTAATGTGTGGTCACAAACATAAACACACCATCACCCTGGTGTCCGTTTAGCTCCGCATAACGTAATTGACTTCCTTTGTCAATATTATGAGACGTGTTGCAAACTTGAGCACTGGAAAGGTGTAATGTTGACTTAACAATTTCACAAATGTTTTGCAACCTGTCAAAAGTGTCTAATCTTGAATGGCTGCACATACTTGAATATGTATTTTATCATGTTTACTCTTTAAAATGAATGTAACGTTTAAAAAATTGCAATAAATGGGATACATTGTACAATGCCCTTTCAAAGAGTTGAAACCGTAAGGTTTTCTAACTTTGTTTCTTGTATGGGAGTGCAGATGTAAAAAATAATGTCCATTTAATTTATTTGTTTTATATTCCCGAAGGAGCAAGATGTCTTGTGAGTCGCAGAGGGCAGATGATAGCCCCAGTACCAGTAGTGGCAGTTCAGATGGTGATCAGCGCGAAGGTTCTCAGCCAGAGCAAGAGAGAGAACAACCACAACCCAAGAAAAAAGATGCCAAAATTTCCAGCAAAACTGCAGCTAAACTTTCAACTAGCGCTAAAAGGTAGGTCTTTCTCAAAACTGATTGTTTTGTTTGATGTAGATGTACGCGCAGGAAGACAGTGATTGTCAAAATAACCATCTTTTTGTGTCTATCAGAAAAATAAAATCAGAATGGGTTTGTCACATCATAGCTGTCACAAGTCAATTTATACAACTACTTTGCACTATTTTCAGCGGGTAGCTCTATTTTTAAAATAGGAAATCATCACTTAATCTATATAGATTTGAGATTTTTTACAGCCCCCCCCCCCACCCAACAATTTTTTTACTATGAAGAATTTAAACAATTTGAATTGATGTTGGCAGGACATGGAATTGGACTAAATTATGTTCTGGGATTCTTGAAAATAAAACTGCTTTTTTTATAAAAAAAACTTTTTTGAAAGACCTCCATTCCTTTAAAGTTGATGGTCCTGGAAAGTGCTAAAACGGTGATGACTCAGTTACCAGTTATTTCATACAAATATATATTTTTCATTTCTTAAGTAGTACTTCTGCTACCCATAAGGGCTGTTATTATGCACCTGGCTTGACTGCTCAGATTAAAATTGATCATTCTCAGCCTACAATCTTACCATTTCCTAAATAGCATAGGAATCCAGCAATGGATAAATTATGCACACTGTTGCAATGATAAAGTAGTCAAGATCTGGTTTAAGGAATTGATTCTTTAATTAATCCAAACCAAACTTGAAAAGTAAATTCATCCTTCTGATTAGTTTTAATGGTGCTATAAATCAAGAGATGGACCTCTGGAGGTCAGAATTTGTTGAACTAGAATACATATCAGATAGACCTACTGCAGGGGATACCTTTTTCCTAGATGAAAGATTATGTTTTATATGTTGTTGCAGGTGTTTGATTCTGTTTTTCTGTCTGAAGTTGCTACTTCTACCTAAAATTGATAAATAATGTTAAAAATACACTCTTAATATCTACACACATCAGTTACCATATATGAAGTGTTTACTGATCTCAGTCAGATTGTTAGTGTCAAGTCTTTGTGGCAGACATTTCAATTTACAGTGCTTCTAATCGTAAATCTTCTGAATTTACATAATTGTTAAACAGAACAAAAAGCATCTATTTGTATTCTAATATGCTCTATTATAAAGCAGCAGGAACACAGATTTCACCCATAACATTTCTGTGTCAGGTGTATAGCCTTTGTGAAATAGCAAGTGGAGGCTGTGTTTTTTTCTCAAGGAAGGAGAGAGAATCATATTCTTGTACTTCTCTTCCACCATACAAACATACATGTACTATTTGCTAAATATATAGCAAACAGTATTTGGTTGAAGTTTGGGATTAGGTCAGCATTTTGTTTGGGAAAGTAATCTGTGTGGTAAATTTTAAATGTGGGATTTTTTTCGAAAAAGCTAGAATGCATTCAACTGGAAAATCTAGTTCCATATTGATAGTGAGCTTTCTTTCTTGAAGTTGCAATCACAGACGTACCTGAAATAACTGCATTGCAAATGATTCAGAATGGCGCTGTTTAGCGGCTATAAGACGCGCAGTAATGATACTGTATCTTGTTCTTTTTAAATCACTGTTGTAGTAGAGCCTAAATTTGTCGCATTTATTTCTGCCAAATTGCTTTCTGAGGCCAATCTAAAGTGGGGCAAAGCAGTGTACTTTGGTAAAATATGACCCCACAATTGCCCACATAGATTTCAAGCTGACCTAAAGCTGTTTTAAGAGAAGGGCACATAAAAAAAGATGTGCAATGTTTACTCCATTTATTATTTCAAAATGAAATCTCAATCAGTTTAATTTCAGAGGAGGAGGAGGAGGAGTGTGTAACTTGGGATTTACATAAAGTTGGTACAAAATCTTGATGCGACTAGTTTCATAATGTCCAGCATATAAATTAAAAATAATATTTATTAAAAAAAACAAATTTTATTTCAGATAAACAATCAGCATCTAAAATAGAAACATAGGCAAATGCTTTGGGTGTCGACTCTTATCTTCATTCCCTATGAGCTCTGAGATAAAGTCATGAAAGATTTAATTTTGAAATATGAACAGTAAAAGTTGCAGGCTTTCTTTTTCATATTTACATGTCTCCCAGGAATTACTTTTCTTGGCATCTGTATGGGAATATGTTTTGTCAAGAAGACCATCCTACTACTCTTCTCCACTGTGTTTTAATCTCATGAAGCAATTTGGTTAAATGATTGTAATAAATGTGATTTTAAGCTGTACTATAAATAGTGTAACTCCGGGTTCCTGTTTATAGAGTACCAGCTCTAGTGTTGCTTTGAAATTCATGGCCAGATTTGATTTAAGGGTTTTACACTAAAAAATTATTCTGAAATTCAGACCATGCTTTAGTACAAAATTTAGACTACATTCTGCTCCCATTGTGCGGTAACACTTTTTGGTATTGATAAAGTTAGAAAACCGTTCTCTTGTTAAAGTCTCCTCTCTTGGTTGTAGCACAACAATTTAAATCAGTACTAACTGCTTGAAATTTTATGCATTCTCACGTACTGCCAAAATGCAGGGTGAAAGGTTAACCTAATATTTTTGTACTCTCTAATTGCTGTCAAAATGTGTGGATGGTGTCCATCTTTCTGATTCTTCTGTGTGGTTTTATCAGTTCACCAAAAATGAAAATTGTTCAGCTCCAAAATTTGCCCGAATTTAACACTATTTGGGAGTGTTGATTGTAGCTCCCTACTGCTGGTGTAGAGGGAGGAGAATCGAGATTCCATTGATAGACTACCATCAAACCCAAAAATGCTAGCATTGCCAAATGTCCCCCTCAATTAAAATTCGCAGTAAAATACTATCCATTACAGTGCAAAGAGTGTTGCCTTTTCAACATTTTCTTTCCTGAATGCCGCTTCTGTTTTAGGCTAATTTTGTAACACATGTACTAAAGACAACCTAATATCTCTCTTTAAACTATTTAAACTCGCAGCGCCTTGGGATGTCCTCCTGACGTGAAAGGCGCTTTATAAATGGAATCTTGTTGTTGTTGTTGTTGTTGTAAACTATTAATCTATGAAAAATGGTGATCCTCTTCCTGTCTTGTTTACACATGTCCCAGAGAACAATATACCTTAACTTGGTTGAAATGCAAATAAGAGTTGAAGAAGTGAATGAAATAAAGAGAAACATTAATTTCACACTGTTCTAGAATGTTCCTGCTGTGCAAGTTACCTTTCATTTAATCAAAGAAAAGTAAATGTATTTATTTTATATGAAATATTGACAGTTAGTCTTATCACCATTGAAATGTAAAAATCTTATGGAATCTGATAAAATCNTTTTTTGTGTTTAAGGGCACTCAATATAAACTTCTGTTAAAAGCTGTTATGTGAGCACAGGAACCATTGCATGAATTTTTCACACATATTTCTTGACAGAAGATTATGAAGGGCCAATTTTAAGTGTGTCATCTTCGCTCAGTTATAACACTCTTGATTCTGGGTCAGAAAGTTGTGGGTTCATGTCACATCAGTGCTTTGAGCTCCCTGTCTAAAGATCCCATCATGATATCCTGGCCAACAATTCTCCAGAAAACTGGTCATTCACTTCATGGGTGCTGCGTTTTCCTTCAAATGCATAGTTGCTACACAAGACAACGATTACTTATGAAGCACTTTAAGACTTCTTGTCTCTTTTGGACTTCATAAGTGCTATATCAAATGCAAGGATTATTTATTATTACAACAACTCATTTTAACTGCACAAAAATCTGTTATACAGCTAGGTATGACAGCTGGTGTGATCTGTGTTTGCTGTAAAAAAATATCCCATGCAGCTACGATATAAGTTTGCTTGAAATCCAGTGACAAGAGAACTAAGGATTAAATAAATAAACTGCTGTGCGCAATTGGCTGCCGCATTTCGCCCACAAATTGACAGTCAATTCCCTTTACAGTCTATTCTTTGAAGTGCTTTGAGAAGTCTAGAAGACATGAAAAGCGCTTTTCTCAAATGCAAGGATTATTATAATTATAAATATCTATTTTTCTTGCTAACACTGTATTCCCTCAGTCATGCATCAGGTCTCTGGTTATCCAACCCCTTCTGTTTGCTTGACCATGACGCTGAAACTTAATTTTTCATCTGGGTAGTGTTTTGGTTTTCAAAAAAATAAACACAATCTTCAAATGATTCTTTGTATCCATATAAATCAACACAGTAGTAAACACAACGATGGCCAAGTGTTGCCTTCAACAAGGACGATTAATGGTTGAGGCAGAATTCATATTAAGGAATAAAATAAATATCACAATATATATTTTTGAATCGGAAAAGGAGAAGAGTATTGGGGAAAAGGCAGGGAAATTGAACTTAATGGACAACTATTTCAGAGAGCCAGCACAAACACATGGTATTGAATGGCCTTTTCTGCCACTATTTGTTTCTTCTGGGAAATGATACATTGTACACACCTGCATGAAGCCCTGAAAACTGGATACCTTTTGCTCACTGTCAGGTATCAATACGTGGTCCATTGTGGTAGAATTGCTTACACAGCAGATTTCTCTTTAACTACAAGCACTGAGTTTAGGCTAACTTTGAAATCTGTGGGAATCATCCATCTTTGTGGCATAGCATGTGATTTTGCAGTTGTATTTTCACTGTGTTCAGTTTTTCCCTCTGCTCTCACCATCAGCATCCAGTCCAGTAGATTGTTTTCTAATCTGCCCAGTTTCCCTTTGGACTATGATGAATGCTTGTGAAGATTTTGACCTTTTCCATTGGCTAGTCTCACATACTTGATTTGTTCATTTGTTAGGAGGTCACAGAAATGGGGTCGGGCAAAACCATTGAGGGCTTTGTAGGTGAGTTCAAAATCCTGGTCCTCTAAAGGATAGGGAGCCAACGGAGTTGGGCGAGAATGGGGGAGAGATGGGGTCACGGAGTTTGGTACGGAGAGGACACGAGCTGCAGAGTTCTGGATTATCTGCAGCCTGTGGAGGGAGGAGTTGGGAAGGCCGACAAGCAGCGCGTTTGCATAGTTGAGCCTGGAGGTGGTGAAGGCATGAACAAGAGTTTCAGGGCCTGAGGGGTGAGATAGTGGCAGAGTTGGGCGATGTTATGGAGGTGAGGGAAGGCAGAGCGAGTCATGGCTTGAATGTGGGGGAGAAAAAACAGTTGAGGGTCGAACAAGACACCTCGGTTCCTGACTGGCTGGTGAGTTGTAGTGTGCAACCATGGAGGTTGATGCTGCCAGAGCCTGAAGTGCTGAGGCGCTGGCGCGAGACAATCAGGAGGGCCTCAGTCTTGCTCACATTCAACTGTAGGAAATTTGCCCTCATCCAGGACTTAATAATAATAATAATAATAATCCTTGCATTTGATATAGCGCTTTTCACATCGGGAGGACGTCCCAAAGTGCTTCACAGAACACACTGTAAAGTGAATTGACTGTATATTTGTGGGCGAATGCGGCAGCCAATTGCGCACAGCAATGTCCCACAAACAGTCATAGACTGAAAACGACCAATTTATTATTGTTTTTGGTTTTTGGAGGGATTATTATTAGGCGTGTGGAGTAAGGAAACTTGCCCAAGGTTTCGCCCTGCCGGGAATTGAACTTGATGTCTGACAGGCAGTCTGTGAGGACAGCAGTGGTCCTGGAGATGAGGTTGGAGGCAGAAAGATAGAGTTGGGTGTCATCCGCATACATGTGGAAGTTGACCCCATGTCTGCGGATGATGTCACCAAGGGGCGGCATATAGATATTAAAGAGGAGAGGGCCAAGGACAGAGACCTGGGGGACGCCAGATGTGACAGTGCGGGGGCTGGAGGAGAAACAGTTAGAGGCAACAAAGTGGAGACGGTGAGAGAAATAGGAATCTAACCAGGCAAGGGCAGGTCCGTGTAGATTAAGTAAGGAGAGGTGGTGTATGAGGATGGAGTGGTCGACCGTGTCGAAAGCGGCATACAACTCTGATATCAAAGGTGTTTACAGAGCCCCTTTATTGGGCAAATAGATGAATCAGCATACAGGTATCCAATTCCGATGAACCCCTTGTTCACTCCTGGTGCTCTATTTATATAATTTCATTCAGGATCTTTTTCTAGGTGTCCCAGCAAGTGCCTGATGTAACAGTATTATCAAGCTCTATTCACATGTTCCACTTATCTTCACTGTGCTCTAGAAAAGATCTTGATGTATCTTAAATGGATGCAGCAGATATTATATGAGTGGGTGCATATAACATGCAAAAATGCTTTTGAGTTTCAATTTTATTAAAATGTTTGAATATAATATTTATTTGCATTTTGGATCCACTCTACAGTGCAAAAATGACTTTGAAAAATGAAAACTAGGTTCACTTCTCTTCTAATGTCATATTTCAATAAATAAGTACAAGAAATTTGGATGCCTTTTGAATGCGTTTGCCATATGTTTTTCTGTAGGATTCAGAAAGAACTTGCAGAGATCACGTTGGATCCTCCTCCCAACTGCAGGTAAGAACAGTTGTTTGTTTAAAATATGTGCTTTTGTTGGATTGTTGTACAGATCATATTTCACTGAGGTAATATTTCTTCTTGGTCCTTTTGCAAGCTTGTGAAATATTAGAAGAATTGTTTGCATTGACAAGTTGTGTGATTTCCAGAATTGTATGGAAAAAAGATTGAAGTTGATGAAGTCAGCAGCAGTGAATAAAGAGTTATGTGTCTTGTTCTTGAGCATTTTTGGCACTGTTTGATTAGGATGTGCTTTCTATTTGCTATTTAAATCTTTCTTTTAAAATAAGATATGGCTAGAACTACGTTATGAACAGGGAATTCACGAGTTTGAATCAATGCTGAGTTCTCTGGTGTCAGTTGGGCTGTGTGGGAACTTAAGTTTCCCCAGGCTTGGGGAGGGGAAAACCAGCTAAGTTTCTGCTCCTGGTTGCTCTTCAGAATCCTCTACGTGTGGTGTGTGACAGTGAAGAGAGATTAGGCTTGGCTATGATTCCCTGTGCAATTGAGTGGGAACTGCTGACCTTTCTTTCCTCGCCCTTCCCCCCCTCCCACATAGCATAAGAAAATTAGGCACTGGGAGCAGAGGTATATGCCAATGGGAGAACATTTTTCAAAAAAATGGATAAACTAAATTAGAAAGTTTATCATTGTTTTAAGAAATGAGTTTTGGTTGTAACCATTTATTCACTATCTAGAAGTCTTATGTTTTATTATGGTGATCAATGCTAATATCAATGTGCTACTGTTTGACTTACTGCAGTTGACCTTTACTGTATGTTGTTCTCAAACATTACAATTTTGATTTGAAAGTTTTGATTGATTAGTTTTTCAGCATGGCATCTTTAACATGTGTGGCCTGCTGCTTGAACATATTTTGTTTCTTTCATTGAGTAACTTGAGAGCTATACGTTTCAGGTTCTTTTTATAATTGGTATTTCAACAGTAACTTTTACAAAAGGACTGCAGTGCCATGTTCTTGTCTTGTGCGTAAAATGGTTAGTAAGACATTGAGGCTTGTTTCACGTTTAAGACCTTAGAATTTAAGGGCAGTAATGTAAGTAGTATGTTTTGGCAGAATTAAGTTATGCTACTTTGATCAACATTTTAAAAATGACTTAAACTAATTATTGTTGAAGGAAATGTTTGACACCAACCTTGAAAGAGCAATCTGCTATCTGAATTCAATTACGATGAGACTCCAATGTGTAATAAACATGTTGTATTGTAATGTTTTAAAATTTTGCACATGGATTGACATTGTACTGTCATTATTCTGATTCATCCGAAACTGGATTTCAGCAGGCATAGAAAGTAGTTGAAAATCAAAATAAATGTATTGCTTTTGATTTGCATAAATGTTTCTGTTATAGAAATTAGAAATATTCCTTATTAAATAGTATGTATGAGTACGCTGAATAAAATCTAACTTGAATATAAGTAACCAGTGAAATGTGTTACTATTGATTGTGGAAGGATTGACCAAGGAAATGTTGAGCAAAATTTACAATTTGACTTTTAAGTGATGGAATATATTCTTTGATTTTTTTTCATTAAACCGCTCTGCGAATTGCATTTGTAAAGACATTATTGAAATGCGTGTTTCAGGAGTAACGATTTGTTCACACACATTTCATCTGTAAACTATAATGAGGATAAAGGAAGTCTGAATGTGATTACAAAGGAGTTACAATCAAGTGGTTCAGAGAGTCTCAAAAGCGTGAAGAATGAAAGCTGAGGTGTTTATAACTACCTTCTGCATTCTGGATGTGATTGCAGCTTTAAAATTACTGTCATGTGTATCATTCTGCTCATTATGTACTTTAGTCAGTTAGTGAGGGTATTTTTATTCAATCCTTTTTATGCTTCTGGGCAGACTAGGGAACTGTACCTGTCTCAGGTATTAATAGCTGGTGAATTATTTTTGTCCACACTAAAGGATTAACAATTGTGCCCAATAATCAGTGCAAATCTATTTTGTAACCCGTAGTTTACTACTTGATTATTTTATTGCTAAGCTATTACTGGTCATTGATATTAAAGTGGAACTAAAGTCCAAAGGGAGTATTTTCCCAAAATGCACACTAGAAATGGGGAAATAGGGAATATACGTTATATTTTTTAAAAATCCCTAATGTGAGTAATCCTTGCTTCAACACTACTTGGGTGCTGCCTCCTTCTCCTGCCTCCTTCTCCACTGAACCACTGTTACAACAACAACAACTGTTAGAAAATAAAATCAGCCAAAATCCGTTTGCAACCAGATATCTGACTGTTTTATTATTATTCGTTCGTTATTCCCCAATATCCCAATGGGTCAGACCAAAGGCCGGTACAATCAACAGATCTTATAACAGAACAATACCACCGTAGATATCTCGAGTTCAACACTGGTTTCACAGCACACAAGCTTGATTCTTCATGCTTTCAGTCTTCTTGCTTACAGCTTTCAATCTTCCATCTGATATCCTCAGTCTTAGTGTTTCCAGCTCTCAGTCTTCCATCTCCCGTACTCTTGTCTCCGCGACCTGGGACGGCCCCATCTCCCATATCCTTGTCTCCGCGACCTGGGACGGCCCCATCTCCCATATCCTTGTCTCCGCGACCTGGGATGGCCCCATCTCCCGTATCCTTGTCTCCGCGTCCCGGGACGGCCCCATCTCCCGTATCCTTGTCTCCGCGACCCGGGACGGCCCCATCTTCCGTATCCTTGTCTCCGCGTCCCGGGACGGCCCCATCTTCCGTATCCTTGTCTCCGCGTCCTGGGACGGCCCCATACAAAAGTTATGGGAACTCTTATACCGATGTTCGTCCAATCATGGTGCGGACATTAGATCACGTGGTCGAAATCATGCTGGGTTCACGTGAACACCTCATGGGGTGTACGTGCCTCAGCACACAAACATATTGTCCTTAAGACCCCTGTTATCTGATGCTTGTTATTTTGTAAGGTGGGATCATTAGTACATTCCTTTTAAGTGACTGGTTATTTCTTATCAGTATCCCGGGATGGTACCAAGGTCCTCCAGTTTAAGCAACTTGCTCATTAGCTGCTATTCTTGAGGGTTGCCTTTTGTCGGTTGGCCCTGTCAGAATCTAGCGACTTATTGCTCAGTCGAGATCCTGTGTCGACTGGTACCTTGGACCGTTACCTCTGTGGGCTTGTTGTCATTTACTGATAAGAGGTGACCCCCTGCCCCTGTCCGTTATTCTTTCAAAAACAGAGAAAAACAGATGTGTCCTATCCCATGACTGCCAGTCCAGTTGTCCCCCACACTTAACTTAAAAGTTAATCCATTCACAACATCTATTATGATTCTAGCAGTGTACAAAACGTGTATATTCTAACACAACTTTCATTTATATAGCACCCCTATCACAGGGTAGCAATGCAATGCAATACACCCCAAGCACTGTACGCCCTTCCAATGAGAAAGTTGCTATATAAATTTGTTGTTGTTGCTGCAGTTGAGTTTCAGCCTAGATTATACAAGTTCATTGTCCTGACTGGGCCTTGAACCCACAACCTTCTGACTCAGAAGCTAGACCTCTCCCAACTGACACTCAGACACCCACCAGACGCCAACATTATTCCATTTGTTGTTTTGTAGTATAGGAAGAGGTACAATTTCCAAGAATCTATATTGTAATAATCGGCACCATTAATAATGAAACTTGCTAAAATTGCTTATGCTGACTAAAACCAGGGCTGACTTTAGGAATTGGCACTTTATCACAAGAATGTTTTAATTTGATGTATTAAACTAAAGACAAGCCTTCTCAAAACTGCTATAGTTTGTGACAACATAATTGGCTATCAACTTGGCTTAGTTTGTAGC
Source organism: Callorhinchus milii (assembly GCF_018977255.1). NCBI lineage: Eukaryota > Metazoa > Chordata > Chondrichthyes > Chimaeriformes > Callorhinchidae > Callorhinchus > Callorhinchus milii. The sequence continues at coordinate 44,195,725 of NW_024704743.1, forward strand.
TCTTGCCTCTGAGTCAGAAGTTTGCAGGTTCAAGTCCCAACGGGACTTTGAGATTATGGTTTAGGCTGACGTTCCAATGCAATCTTGGGGATGCTGCCCTTCAGATGAGACGTTAAACAAAAGTTCTGTTTGTTCAGGTTGACAGTAAGATCCCATGACAATATTTGAAAGGTGAATGAAGTTTTTCCCAGTATCCTGGACAACAATCCTCCAGATAAAATTGATCATTGACTTCTTCGATCTGGGATATTGTGTGCAAATTAGTTGCCTGTAAGAGTGATTGAAATCAAAAGACAGCTCCAAATGTGGCAGTTCCCTGAATAAATTTGCCTACATAATAGTCACAACACTGTATTAAATCCTGTGAATTGCATTGAGACTTTTCGATGACATGTTTTGGCTCTTTTATCAAATGCAATGATATTATTACCTTCTTGAAGTTATAAAAAGAGTGAAGATTAACAGTGATTTTAAACCTTGTTAATTGGTTGGAGTATACTGTTGTAAATCAAACATCCAGACAGTAGTTTTCCAGAACTCATGGTATAGTTCCTAAAGAAAATATGAGGCAAGTGGGGAGAAATTTAAACTACGTCTAGATAACAACAACAACAACTTAGATTTATTAGCGCCCTCCACGCCGGATGGCGTCTCAGAGCGCTTTACAGTAATGGATCCCGGCCCTGACCCAGGGGATGGGGGGGAAGGTGACCAAAGGCACGGTCGAAGAGAAAGGTCTTCAGCAGAGACCTGAAAATAGGAAGAGAGGGAGCGAGATGAAGGGAGTGGGGAAGGGAGTTCCAGAGCGTCCGGGCATAGTGGCTGAAGGCACGGCCACCGAGGGTGGAGCGGAGGATTAGCTACATTCAGTGTCCAGAATTTAGCAAATTGTTAAATACTGTTTTAATTTGAAACTACAGAAAAGGGCTGCCGCTTTTGCCCACAAATATACAGTCAATTCACTTTACAGTGTGTTCTGTGAAGCGCTTTGGGACTTCCTCCCGACGTCCTTTTCACGAAAAGCGCTATATCAAATGAAAGGATTATTATTATTATTAAAACTTAAAAGTTAAGACATTTAAAAAAAATTCTGGATACTCTGAAATGTTGCCTAAAGAGTACATCTATACTTTGATGGAAATTCTCCCCATAGATTTACTAATATACAAGGGCTCAGAATAACTAGCAAAGCACAACAGCACTTTACTCAGTGAACTGCCAAGTGTGGTGCAGTCTTTCAGTTTAAAGCATTGTTACAGTGCTTTTGACTTAAATAATTAGTATTTTACTAGCAGGTGTCAAATCGTTAAATTGGTAACCCGTTACAATAATTTTCGTAAAATAATTGATGGTTTGTACAGTGATATCCAGAAGGTAACGTCTATTTGTGTAGGATTTACTTTGACTGGATCTGCTAAAATTGTTGTGACGTTAATTTTGAAGATTAAATCTACAACTGGAAATGGTGCAGAATATGTTTGACTAGGCGGTATCTTTGTGTGACTAATGCCAACTAAATGTTTGTCAGTTGAGTTGATAGCATGCAGTAGCTACTGCCCATAAAATCCAACCAGAGGTATAATGGGGCACAATCACCAGTCAGGTCAGCAATTATGCAATCCCTGCACATGTGTGCAGAAAGCAGTTGGCTTCCTGCGCTAATGAATAGTGGATTGAATCATCAAATTGCTGCTGATGTTACCTTCTGGATATTGGAAGTGACGCTGGCAGAGATCTGATAACCTAGAAGTTGCCCATTGTTTTGTGCAAGAGAAGCCAGCTGGCATTTTTTAAGTGACCTGAATGTCTCTCTGTGCATATCTTGGATTTATTTGGTAAGTAAACATTGGGGTCCACAATTATATAAGAAGCAGAAGAATAACTGGACAATTTGTAAACGCTATGATATTGACATTAAAAAAAACAATTGGTATGAACACCACTAGCAAAAGTGACATCAAAAGCTAATCTGCTTACGGATAAAACAGTATTCTATAATAAAACAGGTATTATCATTAAAAAAAACAACTAGATTGTAAATGCAGTATCATTGATGTGGTCTTTCCAAGTGACTACAATGAAAATAAGGAAGTATGTTGACCTGCAAATTGAATGCGGACGCATGCGGCAGCACAAACATTGTTCCTATAATCATTGGTGCAAGTGGGACTGTTAATAAGACAATTCAAAAATGGCTTGATAAGAAACCTGGTGCACAAAATGTCCACCTCTTGCAGAAAGTAGTTATGTTGGGAAGTTCAAATATACTAAGAAAAGTATCATCTATTAAAGTGCAACACGGCAGTGTTATTGGTCTGGCCGACCCATTACTGAAAACTACTCAGAAACTACCCCTACAGAGTGATTTAAACTGTAATAACAATCACAATACTATTATTAATAATAATGCTGATCATTCTTGCAATTGGTATAGCATATTTCACATTGGGCTTATATCCTAAAGCACTTCAGAAGATTTACTGTAAAGTGAAGTGATGATTTTGTGACAGGTTATAAAGGGTTCCACTTCAACTTGCAGTTACCCTCCCCTTCAAATTTGAAACCCTTCGAAAAGCCTACTTCTTTGACTGGGATTGGCTGAGGTGCCGTCCTTCAGATGATATGTTAAACTGAGGACCCATCTGCCTGTTCAGGCGAATGTTGAAGACCCCCTGGCACTATTCAAAAAGAGAAGGAAGTTTCTCCTAGTGCCAAGGCCAACAATTCCCCAAATAAATTTGGTCATTCACTGGATGCTTATGGGACAATATTGTGTGCAATATGGTTGGGTTCTCCCACAAAACACACAGTCACTGCACTTTACAGTGTATCCTGTGAAGCACATTGGGACATTCTCCTGATATGAAAGAACGTATACCAAATGTAAGGTTATTGTTTAATCCTAATAATAATATCAATTTAATAATTGGGGGATTTCACCAGTGTGTTTGTATAACATCAGAACCAATGTATGATATCAGTAATTAATTAAACCTAGTCATACTTTTATATAGAAAAAACTATCCATTCTAACAACACCTTTGACTCGTAAATTGATTATGTTGAACACTAGCTTCTGCAAAACATTTTTTTTTTTAAAGTTTTTTTTTGTGTGGCTTCATATTGAATGTGAAGAAACTCGCAGTGCTATAGAAATGAACCTTAGTTTAATTGCTGAACCTCTGACAATTGTTTGACATGACTTTGTAGCTGAATTTCAATAGCTTTAGAATTCGCACTTATATACAAAGTATATTTATTTAATTAAGAGTGAATTACAAATTTTAAAAAAAAGTACAGTTCCGTGATATTTATTCTCACTTTTCTTCCTCATTATGTTTAAGTTTCTTTCCAGAATCAAAGTACAATTGCACAGGTTGCCTTCCTATATTTTGCCCAAATGGCTATTATTTGGGTCCCAAGATTGCTGTTAGAGGTCTGCATGTTTGTTTGCACATTGGTTGACCCCCTCACCCCCACTATGGTCAATTAGTCTGTTAACTATCAAGCATGCACACAAATAATGTCAAGGAACTGTACATTTCATAAAAAGTGAAATTCACACTTCAGGATATATTAATGGCACTTACAATACTGTGAACAATACTGTTGAAATGCCGCTACTGTTTGCTGAACGTGTTTTAAAATGCATTCTTGAAATCTGACTAACGAAACCGATTACTACTGAAGTAGACACTTAATGAAAGGGAAAAATGGTACCTGCACACTTAATTTATATGAATGTAAAATGGAACGCTACCATACAGTTTTTTCATTGGCAAGGCTTAGGAATTTGTTTACAAACGATCTTTTGTTTCGAGGTTTAAAATTACATCTTGTAAGCATTTCAAAAGATACCAAAAAGTTGACGAAGTAATTTGTTACAATTCCCTGTATATTGCAAGTGTAGCAGAGTAACCTGCCTTAACTTATGGCATGCACTGCAGTAACTATATCAATTGAAAATGCTTTGGAGAGCTTTCCAAATGGCTTTGTGGGAAAAGGCACAGTTCTACTACACTCCACAGATCAGAAGCTTGCACTTGTTTGATCTCTGTCAGGGCTGTGGTTTTGGGGTGCTATAATTGGTCTCAAGAACAGGGGAAAATTACCAAAGATGACTGCTCCTGAACACTGTTCAGAGAGATCTCTGATAGATCTGTATGGGTAGACACTGGATGGGAACGGGATTGTAACCATGTGTGATTTTAACCTTATCCGCCCACCAACCATGGAAAAATGCTCACCTGCTCTCAATCACAGTCAATACTGACACACAAACAATGGCCATTTTGAGTAAGCTACAGAGGATAACCAGCACCTCTGCAACTCCCCAGTTTTTTGGGAAAAAAGGCAGCCATTTTTTGAGCCTTGGGGTGAAACATTGGGCAGGAGGGTTAACTTCCACATTTGCCATCTTAAATTCGTATTGCGCCTTTCACATCGGGAGGATGTCCCAAGGTGCTGGACAGTTAGGGATTTGGAAAATTTCACGCCCCTCCCTGCCAGCCTCACCATCGGTAGTCGGGCCTTTAGCCTTTCTGCCCCACTCTCTGGAACTCAATCCTGGAGTCCCTTCACCTCGCCTCCTTCAAGATCCATCTCAAGACCTTCCTCTTTGACTGAGTCTTCAGTCACCTTACCCCCAGCTTGGGTGCAAACCCTCAACTGTCCAGGACCTTGAAATGTCTTCCCAACATGAAAGACTCTCTATAAATGCAATTTGTTGTTGTTGAGGAGAGAGAGCAAACACCTTGAGGGGAGAGAATTAGAAACGTTTTAAAAACTAAATGTTGTGCTGTATATAAAATGAAGATTGATGTGAATAATAATAATAATAATCCTTGAATGTGATATTGCACCTTTCATGGGTTGACAAGTGTGGTGACTACGGTTTCTAGGCAAATACTGCGAGGTGCACACAGTTCAATGTTTTTTGTTATTGTAGTACATTCCAAGAAGCTGTCCGGCATGAAGGATGCTATATAAAGGAAAGTTTTTGTTGTAGTAGTAGTACACCAGTGGAAAAGTAATGTTTTTTGGCATTAACAGCTCTGATATTCCTTCATTCTACATTGAGTAAAATAGCATTGAAACAAGCAATTCGGGCTTACTAGTCTGCTTCTATTTGATGACAATCTGAATTAGTTGTACTTTATTTTACAAATGAAGACATTTGTAGAAAGAAAATCAGATTGCTGTAGCTCAAGAAAATTTATTTCTGGAACAACTGTATTTATTAAATAATTCTGGTGAAAATTAAACACAAACTTTCCTGTGATAAATGAAGAAACTGCAATACAAACTTTGTAAGAATAATGGTATTTTCAAACTACAACAAATTCCTGATATATCGTCACTCCGAGGAAAAGAAGCTCAGTGACTATATCCAGGATGACTAAGTAGGCATGAGTCCTCCGGGGCCACGAAAGGGCGCTGTGGCCGTGAGCACCTACACAAACACACACTGCACCTGCGCAGTGCGGGAAAGTGGGCCGACCCCATATCTGTCAGTTTATTTGTTAAAACTTATTTACGTTAAGTACAGTATAAGTCTATGTAGAGACAGATGTGGCTCTAAAAAACATTTTGTTCATTTTGTTCATTTTAACAACTTGAATGACTGAGACTTTTAACATTCAGACAGCACCTCACAGAAGGCAAGGTCTAAAATTTCTAAGCACAGAGAACTTGTCAAAACAGCCTACCAAGTAGTTGGCTGAGGGCGAGAGAGAAATTTTCCTATGATACCCGCCCGACTCCATTGGCTCCCTATCCTTCAGAGGATTCAGTTCAAGATCCTACAAAGCCCTCCATGGCCTCGCCCCACCCTACCCCTGTGACCTTCTAACCCCCTACCAACCCGCCCGTTCCCTCCGCTCAGCCGGCTCTGGCCTGCTCCGAGTCCCCCAACCCACCCGCCCCACCATTGGCAGGACAGCCTTCAGCCACTCTGCCCCCAACCTCAGGAATTCCATCCCCCAATCAGTCCGCCTCGCCCCCTCCTTAGCCTCCTTCAAGTCCCGCCTCAAGACCCTCCTCTTCGACCATGCCATCGGCCACTTCCCCTCCCCTCCCTTCTTCCCCCTGACCCCGGCTCGGGTCTGAAGTGCTGTACACTGTCCAGTGCCTTAGGACGTCCTCCCGACGTGAAAGGCGCTATACAAATGTAATCTTGTTGTTGTTCATCGCTCGAGTTCATTGAGCAGCCCGGCAACATCGCGAGAGTTCGCTGAGTGACCTCAGCGCACGGTGTGGCTGGCTGAGTTTGATCTGGTGATATATCTGATATTTTACTAACTTGGATGTATGGAACTTGATATGTGACTTTATATGTTATAAGTGAGTAATGAAATATTTATTCACATTTTGCATGGGAAGCAGATGGGATATTGGCAGCATGATGATGTAAACCATCTGATGATGTAAGAGAGGTTCACTATAGTATCATTGATATATCTTTAATGTACACTAACTTTTTTTAATAATTTGGTTGACAATCTAATCAAACTTCATAGGTAATGAAAATGTAATGGTCTGATTAGCTAGCCAGAGGGCACTAATACCTGGTGGAATGTTCATTGCTAAAAAAAAGTTTGAATTTCAAAGGCGTAATCTCTACCCTCGGCAGACTGCAAGGTAATTAAACACTGCCATTACCTTGAGTTTCATTTAGATTTCTACCTCCCTCCCAGGCTAGAACCTATCTGACCCATATTACAGTTTACATGTTCATTAAGAATCATATGTTCAAGAGGTCTTTAGCTTTATTATATGGTTGTAATAAATGCCACCTTTTAGATTCAAAATATGCAATGGGAACAAGGTTATGGGAAAAGAGCAAGTAAATGGGACTGAGAGGATTGCTCTTTAAAAGACACACAATTGACTGGCCGAATAGCCTTCTTTTGTGCTGTAAATTTCAGGGGTTTGATGGAGTTGTTTTACTTATCTAAATATTTAGAATTTGACATTATCACATTACTAGCAAAACATTTACAATCTACATCAATGATCTAGATGAGGACATTGAACTTAATATATCCAAATTCACGGATGACACTAGGAGGGAGAGTAAACACCGAGGATGACATTAAAAAAAAATGCAACGAGATATAGATAGGCTAGGTGAGTGGGCAAATAGGTGTGAGGTCATCCACCTAGGTGGCAAAAACAGTAGAGCAGATTATTTTTTAGAAGGGGAGAGACTAGATAGTGTTAGCATTCATAGGGACTTGGGTGTCCTTGTACACCGGTCACAAGAAGTTAGTTTGCAGGTACAGCAAGGAAGGCTAACGGTATGTTGGCATCTGTTACAAAAGGGTTAGAATATAAGAGTAGGGAAGTCTTGCTGCAACTGTATAGGGCCTTGGTGAGACCGCACCTAGAGTATTGTGTGCAGTTTTGGTCTCCTTATTTAAGAAAGGATGTACTCACCTTGGAGGGGTACAACGTAGATTCATTAAGTTGGTACCTGGGATGAGGGGGATGAGTTATGAGGATAGGTTGAGCAATTTAGGCCTATATTCTCTAGAATATAGAAGAATGAGAGGTGATTTTATAGAAACCTGTAAGATTATAAAGGGGCACGACAGAATAGATAGTGGGAGACTTTTTCCCCTGGTTGGAGAAACTATAACCAGGGATCACAGTCTTAAAATTTGGGGTAAGCCCTTTCATACTGAGTTGAGGAAAAACTTCTTCACTTAGAGGATAGTGAATTTATGGAATTCTCTACCCCAAAGGGCTGCAGATGCTCAGTCCTTGAACATATTCAAGACTGAGATTGATAGATTTCTTGTGGATAAAGGGATTAAGGGATATGAGGATAAGGTGGGTAGGTGGAGTTAGAATAGATCAACCATGGTCTTATTGAATGGCTGGGCAGGCTCGAGGGGCCGAATGGCCTACTCCTGGTCCTAATTCTTATGTTCTTATGTTCTATGCTGTTGAAGCTCCTATTGATATATACTGCAGGGCAACTCTACAGAGGCTATAACCACTTTAAAACGATTCTTTATACAGAAACTTGTTTCCTACAAAATGCAAAGTCACTACACTCTACAGTCAATCCTGTGAAGTGCCTTGAGATGTTTTGAAGACATTATACGGTGATATGTTAAACGCAAGAATTATAATTGTTATTGTGCACATATGTTTCCTTCGGATGAGATCTTACATCAAGGTCACGTTAGCCTGTTCTGGTGGACATTAAAGATCCCATGGCAGTATTCAAAAAGAGCAGGGAGTTTCTCCCAGTGATCTGGCCATCAATCCCCCAAATAAAATCGTCATTAATTTCATGGCTTTTTGTGGGATAAATGTTGGAGACCAGTCATTACAATTCTTACTTTGTGCAGATGAATATTTCATTGATTTTCTGATATCCGGTGTGGAAATCTGTATTAGTTGTCTTTGGAATTTGCATGAAACATGGGATTGGGCAGAAGGGTTTTTGAGCTACAGGAGTTGTTTTTGTGTTTCAAAATATTCAGGATAAGGATTTTTCTTATAGGTCTAAGTCATTACAACATAGACTTCAGTTCTGTCAATTGTGTATGACTCCACTTTTATCCTTAAAAGAGAGAGAGATCTGAAAAGTGGATGTGGCCGCTACCAATGAGGTAATGTTGGGGCACGTTCCCATTTTACCAGTTTGACACTGATAGTTGCTTTACAGTAGTGTAGCCTGCGTTATACGGCTAATTCTGTCCAATGAATGATGTTATTTTTATTGTAGCACCTTTCACGTCGGGAAGATGTCTAGTAGCGCTTCATGTAACTTGACTGGTAGCCTGAGGCTGGGAAGGGAGCTGGGGTGGCAGGTGGCTGAAAGCGCGATCAAAGAGATATGACTTGAGGCTGGTTTTGAAGGCGGGGAGCGAAAGGACAAGGTAGAAGGACTCTGGGATGGGGTTCCAGAGTAATAATAATAATAATTCTTGCATTTGATATAGCGCTTTTCACGTCGGGAGGATGTCCCAAAGCGCTCCACAAAACGCACTGTAAAGTGAATTGACTGTATATTTGTGGGCGAACGCGACAGCCAATTGTGCACAGCAATGTCCCACAAACAGTCGTAAATTGAAAATGACCAATTTATTATTGTTTTGGTTTTGGAGGGATTATTATTAGGCGTGTGGAGTAAGGAAACTTGCCCAAGGTTTCGCCCTGCCTGGAATTGAACCCAAGTCTCTCGCGTGCAAAGCGAGTGCTCTAACCACTGAGCTACAGGACTCCACGTACAGGGGGTAGAACGTCTGAAAGCTTGCTCACTGATGGTGGGGCCGAACAGGCGGTAGATATAGTAAAACTCACATAAGTCATATCAGTTGGAACTATAACGTTTAATATAACTTATGGCAACTTTACCATAAAGTTTTAGAAACATCTCGTACACATTTTGGTTCAGGTGAATGTTTGCAAATTTTTTAAATGTGAGATTTGATAAATATTCAAAATCATCTTTCTTCATCGTGTCATTTTTGTCAGTATTTTAAAGTTATAATGCATTTGTGCTTCTTTTAATAATGTCTGCAAAACTGAAGCTGAAGAGTTGCAAGATTAAAGATGTTTAATTGTTCTTCAGGCTAGTTGTTCTTAATATTTTATTCTTCACATGAAGTCTTTCAGGTACAAATCCTTTCTTTTGATTGTCAATATAGGCTGCAACAGATGGTTCACTGCAGTAAACAGAAATTACACATAATATCTGCCTGAAAAAGCATTTTGATTTAAAATTTAAGATTGTACAGAATTGTAAAAATTCTTAAATTCAATTTAAATTTGGATTCCAATTTTCTGATTTCTCTTTGTTCTGATTATATTAGGACCTCTTGTAAATTGAACATTCTAGTGGTAGTCTTTTGTCACCTACTGCTATTTAGCATCAGTAATTCCCTCAAGCACTATCTAGGATTGTTCTGGTCTGATGATGGCAACTACTTTTGATGTGATGAATGCACAACTCTTCATGAAGGTCCTTCAGTTAAAACCCGCTTTCACTATGTGATCCTTGCCTCAGGTAGTAAGATCAATTGAGCAGCTCAATCTGAAGTGGTAGTTACATCATTGAAATGTACTTCAGAAGTTAAGATATACTAGCACTTCTTCAACTAATTTGGTGATTGTTAATCCCTGAATGGGTGGGGTACCCACATTTGAAATTGTGCAGGTCCCCTGTAGGAGAACATACAGCATATCAATTGCTCACTGTTTCAATTAACAGAGGGCTACCAATTTTAGGATGTAATACTGCTTACCTATGATGTCTAAACCATGGGTTGATGTTCACAATAAGGTATTTTGTTGGGTGAACAATACTGTGGCTGATACTCTCAGGATTTGGGTTTATGCAGTGATGAACCTTTGCAATCAATTCCTTTGTTTCAGTTCAAGGACCGGGGACAATTAATAAAGAACAACAACTTGTGCTGCTTTTTATGTAGGAATATGTCTCAAAGTATTTAACTGAGACTGAATGGGAGCTGAGCAGGGGATACAGGAGGGTTGGAACACTATGAGCTCAACTTCCGATGTGGGTATTGAAACTGTATCCTTCTAAACCAGAGTTAAGCATGTTACAATTAAATGACACAGATTACCTGGCAGTTGCTCAATACCTTTTAATCATACTTCCCCTTCATTTTCTCTCAGCTTTAAAGTCAAATCCTACATCCAGTTCTGCTTGCTGGTAGGCAGTTGAGTAAGGTTGTGTATAAAAGCAGGGTGTTTCTGTTTATGGTGGATAAGCTTCTGACATTAAGGAAACAAGTTGCAAATCAAGTATATTTAGTGAAATGGAAGACGTTTGTGCAGTATTGTTCCATCAACAAAGGGACTCTCCCTCTTGTGCAGCTCCTTTAGTACTGGAATACCTAGAACAACTCTATGACCAATATGTGAAATCAAGTTCTGTTGGAGTTCATTTAGCAGCTATCGCAGTCTTTTGTGACCCTTTCAGTTCATAAGTGAAGATCAACTAATATCCCTGTTCATAAAGGCAATAAAGAAAATCAGTCTGGATCCATATGAAGTTTTGAACTGAAACCTTAATCTTGTCTGAATCACAAATTGATGCATCTATCATTTGAACACACAACTTCAAAACTGAATGGTCAGTGTTCTGGGAGCAGGGCTTTTGATTTAATGGATCAGTAAGAAATGTACTAACAGTTTAACAACTTTACTTGATATGGCATCAGATCAAGTTGTTCTTTGGATTCATTGTGTCCCATTTGTATTTTGTCTTAGAAATTGTGATCCTATTATTGTTTCCTAAACGTGGGAAATCGTCTTTTCAGTATTGTATCGGGGATGAGCGGCAGGCAGGGTTGTGGAGAAAGAAAGTCAAAGATAAAGACTAATTCTTTTACTTTACATTGAAATATAAAGGGTAAGTAATTGATTTTTTTGTGTTTTTTTATAAAATAGGTGTGCCTTGAATTGCAGTAAATTGCCTTCTCTTCCCTTAAACCTTCCATCGGCCTGTTTTATAGATTTGAAGAGGCCCAAAGTTCAAATAAAGGCAACATTAGTGAACACCAATCAGTACTCCTGAAGGCTATGACAAAAATCATCTCAATCCATCTTTAGTTTTGAACTGTTTTCTTTGTAACTCCACAATTTTAAAAATTACTGAGGGAATAAAGAATTTGCTGCTATTAACCCACTGCTGTTTTATTCATAGATTTGTCAACACATAATTCAGTCACTTTACAACTGCCACTTTATTATAATAATAATAATAATACTTTCATTTGGTGTAGCACCTTTCATGCCAGGAAGATGTTTCAAAACACTTCGCAAGAGGATATTCTGTAAAGTACAATGACTGCGTATTTGTAGGCAAACTTTAGGAATTAGTTCCATTGGCTGTCTTGGTATGGAACTCTCCGCAAACTGTTCAATAATACTTTTAAGGGGGGAAATGATTTAATGGTCTTCCTGGTACTGTGCCATTATTTGTTGACCTAAAATCAGCAGTACATGAAATGCACCATCCTTCTTCAGTTTTAGTTGATTTGTTTCTGTCTCTATGTATCAGATGATTTGCACACATTTTTAATTCTGTTAGTTTAGCATTAAGCCATAATTGATGATGATTTTTAAATCCCTTGAACTATTAGTATTTAGTTACCAATTTATCTGCCTTATTCAGCCTAACAACAAATTCTAAACAATGCTATTTGATTTAGATATTTTTTTCACACTATTTTCCAAAATTAACATAGCTTGAATGATTTAAATCAGCTGTTCAATTCACTGTAAACTGGAGTGTGCTAAAAGCAAGTGTCAGACTGATTTAAAAGAACAATTTCAATTGTCAGTGTGTCACTATGATTTTGGTAAAGTGTGATGATCGGCTTTTGATATTTTTGTATCACTGCACTGCAGGCTTTATTTTTCACTATCATTACTGGAACACATAATGACAGTAATACAAAAAAATTCAACTACACCTTCTTGAACTATGAAGATTCAAAGCAGTTACAATTATATACTGTGAACTTTCAAAATTGTCTGCAGCGAGAATTTTGAGCTAGAGTGATGGGTTGGATCACCACCTTTTGACTAAATGTAATGCAATTTTCTATTGTGTATCTGGGTTAACCTTTATTGTACGTATTGTACAATATATCCAGAGACAATTTATTTATCCAAAATGAGCACCTGAAACAATGAAATCAAATGGGTTGAATGAGCTTCTTCATTCTAATCTCTTTTATGATCTTGGAAGACAAGTGTCTTTCAATCCCAAAATCTGGGTACTCAATTGTTTGGCTTTGCCTCACTTCTACAACACTGCCCCCCCCTCTCCCACTTCCTCTTTCCCTCGGATGCCAAGACCCTAATCCATGCCTTTATCATGTCCAAGCTTGATAGTGAAATTTGCCCCTGGGATAAATCCTGCATAATTCGTCACTCACTCAATATCCTGGCTATTTCCCATTAGAAATATTAATTATGATCCTCTGATAACTATTTACCCTGGATATCTGATAACTCATCAGGTTTTTGCACATTTAAGATAATGTTTTCATGTAAAATACCCCTGGTAGCTATCAATGGACAAAGTAAATCTGCAGTTACAACAAAGAATAAAGAGCACAGATCTACACAATGATTGGATAGCAAACAAAGATTGTTTTGTGGCTGGTCACTTTTGCTATGCATTGCTTGCAGTTATCCGTGCAGTTAATGTATGCCGATTACTGTACCAGTATCCTTTATCCATTTCTGTTATTCAATTTCTTTCATTTGTGATAAGCTAAGTGTCTTAAGGACTTATGTGAGCATTTTGAATTTTAAAAAAACTTTAAATTTAGAAACGTCTTGCCCATGGCAATTTGAGTACCTACACAAGCAATATCTAATTTTATATTTATATTAAATATCTTATGCCACAGTATCAAATCAGTGTCTTCACTGTCTAATACAGTATATATGCATATTGCTTAATAAAATATTTATGTATCAGTGGCTGTGCTAATTATTAAATAAAGCACTGCTGTAGAGTGGCTCATACACAGTATAACTAATAGCAGTGATACTTTGGATATCTCATCAACTCTGATACGTCATCCTTTGAGCTATTTACCTTGGGGTGATGAGTTATGAGAGTTTCACTGTATTTCAACCTCCGGTTTGCCAGATATCACTACTTCATAGTCACCTCCTGATCTGCCCCACTTTTGGCGTGCAAGATTTCAGACATTCTTCGCCTGCTCTTTGAAACTACCTCCCTCCACTTTGCCTCTCCCTCCCCACTTTTAAAGTTCACTTTAAGACTTACCTCTTTATCCACACTTTCAATTATCTTTCTCCTCCCCAAACCCCCTCTAGCTCAAGTGCCCATTTAGCTGTGTGAAGTGATTTGAGACATCTTCCAAATGTGAAAGGTGCTATATAAATATAAACTATTGTTTCGAAATATCTACCACGACCTAGCACAGGGATTTCTAAGATCTTGATTCTACGCATAAATTTAAATATAATAATATCGATCTTTGCATTTGATATAGAAACCTTTCACTTTGGAAGGACACCTCAGAGCACTTCACAGGATATAGTGTAGTTTAGTAATGGTGTATTTGTAGGCAAACCTAGCAGCCAATTTGTGCACAGGAATTTCCCACAAGCAGCCATGAAGTGGATCACCAATTTATCTGGGGGATGGTGGGCAAGGACCCTGGTATAAAATCTCCTGTCTTCTCAAATGGTGGCCCAGATCTTTAACATCTAACTGAGACTTAGTTTAACATCTCATTCAAAGGACAGCACCTCCAACAGTGCAGCGTACACCTGAGCACTTTATTAAAGAGTCAGCCTAGATTGAGAGTTCAAAATTCTGACTTTGGTCTTGAGCACACATTCCTTTGACTCAGAGACAAGAGTGCTACCATCTGAGCCAGGCTGAAACCAGTTTAAACATAGATGAAGGGTAACCAGAATACTTGGAATACACAACAGAATAATCAACAAAGCAAGGGCTGGCACAAATCCAATGCACTCACCCAGTTAAAATCACAAGCATTTGTAACAGAAAATAAGTTTATAGACACACTAACAACGTACCCAATTTACATGACTAGGACTAAATTAAAGACACTTCTTTCTTCATGTGAGTCCCAAAATTCTGAACCTGGCAATTCTACAGTAAAAGCTGCAACAAATATTCAGTTGGCTGGTATATTACACATAAACTAAGTGATGATGAAATTCTTCCCAAACAAATCATGAAGATTAATGGACACAAAATGCTGCATTAGCATAAATTCATACTGGAAAATCTGTCATGCTAAAGAGAATGGATGTAATTTCTGGATTATCTTTACCTAGCACTTTAAACATTAAATACTACATAAAATTACAAACAGGCAACAGAGCCGTGAGAAAAGATTTCTCTTCTGAAAGAGAAGCCTGAGAGGGGACTTGATTTAAAATTGTGAAGGGTTTGGATAGAAAGGTGATTCATCAGTAGGATGTGGAAGGGCAGAACAGTTAGTTTCAGCTTGTTGGACTCCAGCAGTACACCAAAGCATACTCTGTGGTCCCCAAGCCTTGGCTCTTGCCAACCTGTGCCTAATACTTTCTGGAATTAGGTAAGCAACAACAAATTATATTTGTATAGCGCCTTTTACATCAGTAGACATCCCAAGCCAATGGACAGTCAGGGATCCGCATCCTAGCTGGTAGGGTTAGGAGGGTGACCAAAGCCAAGGTCGAAAAGGATGGTCTTGAGATGGGTCCTGAAGGAGACAAGGGAGGGGGTGAGGCAGAGGGACTGTGGG
Source organism: Callorhinchus milii (assembly GCF_018977255.1). Taxonomy (NCBI): domain Eukaryota; kingdom Metazoa; phylum Chordata; class Chondrichthyes; order Chimaeriformes; family Callorhinchidae; genus Callorhinchus; species Callorhinchus milii. The sequence goes on from NW_024704743.1 coordinate 44,211,018, forward strand.
ATGGAGTTCCATAGGGTGGGGGCAGAGAGGCTGTAGGCCCACCCGCCAATGGTGGGGCGAGCAAGGCAGGGAAAGTGAAGCAGGCTGAAGCTCGCTGAGCAGAAGGAGCAGACAGGTTGGTAGTGGGTTAGGAGTTCACAGAAGTAAGGAGGATCAAGGCCATGGAGGGCTTTGAAGGTGAGGACCAGGATCTTGAACTGTTTCGTCTGAGTGATGGGCAATCAGTGGAGTCGGGCGAGGATGAGTGTGATAGGAGTTGTGGAGCCTGGATGTGTCCATCCAGGGAGAGAGTGTGCATTCCAACAATCTATCTTTGGGATTTTCAAGTGTAGGTGGGATGCATGGAATTCTCAGCTTGGTTTGGTTACTCTTAAAATGGTGATGGGTCTCCGCATGAGTCAGACACTTGGCTGACCCCCAAAACTTCAATTGTTACAGCCCTTGTCAGATTCTCATGATTTTGTAATGGTGCCCAATAAAACTGAATAAAAATTACATGGTACTCAACTGGAAGGTGTGACAGGGATTTTGAAACATTTTATGAGTTGCTTTATTTTGCTGATTTTTTTTGGTGTATTGCAGAAGTTGCGGTCCTAATTTAGATATACTATACCTCTGTCATAAAATTACCTTGTACCAGTGTTGTTGTACATGATTCTTGCTGAAATGCAAGGAGTTTATTGTTGCTCTTGCCAGGTACTGTTACTTATCATTGCCTTCACTGTAGTTTGTATCACTATGGTTCTTTTGTAGAAGTGTCAAGGGTGAGGAGTCATCCCATTCACAGCTGCTGCAAAGTGTTAAATTGTATACTGTAAAGTTTTTTTTAAAAAAGCGGTGTAAATGTGATCATTTGCGACAGGCAATGTCATTGTCGGTGCAGTATAGCAGTGTTAAAATGAACTATGCTCTCCCTTGGAAAAACTATTTATTATTTTCAGTTATATCTAATAAATTAGAGAAATCAAATGATCAGAGAACACCAAAGTATTCTATTAGTGAGGTCTTGTACCTGTGGTTTCCATTTTTCCATTCTTCTGCTCAATTCTTGGATGATATAATTACAAAAGCACAAGAAAATATTGAAAACATTTCTTCCTTTTATTTTGTTTGATGTTACACTGAAACGAATATTGAATTGTGTGACTTTACCAAAGATTGTCTGTCACTTGCATTTTTTAAAATCTGTTTTGACTTAAATCCTGTTGTGATCCACAGAACAGATTTTGGGGTGGGGGGAACAAAAATGTTAGTTTATACGATAGTGCTTTCTGTTTTTTTCCTTCATCACATATTTGTAATAAAAATCCCTGCATTTGATATACCACCTTTAATATTGGCAACCTCTCAAATTACTTCAAACAATTTCTGTGAACTGTAGTGACCGTATATTTGTAGGAGAATATGGGCAGACAATTTCCACGTGGCAATATCCCACAAGCAGTCATGAAGTGAATGACCAGTTTATCTGGAAGATTATTAGGCAGAACACCAAGAGAAACTCTCTTCTCTTTTGGATTAACATTATGGGATCTTTAATGGCTACCTGAATAAATAGACTGGTCCTTGGTTTAACATATCATTCTAAGGATGGGAAGTAACTGAGCTGCATTACTCATGTGTAAAATTGTAATGTGGGCCACAAGTTGGCTATCCATGGCCTAAACTATGAACTCAAAAGTCACATTGTGGGACTTGATCCCACAGCTTTCTGGACTGGAGGCAAGAGTGCACACCTGCTGTATTTATAGCACTTTGCCACAGTATCTATAAATCATCAGTGTGTTTTCTACAATTTTGTCATTTTAAAAGTCACTTTCATTAATATTGAAGATAGGTGCAGAACAATCATTGGAACTGCTGGACTTAAGTCAAATAAATCATTGGGGAAAACTGTAGTGTTGAATCCCTAATGATTCATTGTGAAATAATTGCCATCACTGAACTTTATATGCTAGGATGAAGCATTTGACTCCTGCCTTAAGGCTGATGTTGAGTCTGACCATATCATATCTGACATTATCTGATTGATTAACTCAAATCCAGCCACCGCCTGTCCCTTGCATTACAAGGTTGCTGATATAATTCAAAGTACAGTATTTTTAAAGTTAAGTTTATTTCCTACCATAATGATTAGGTAATCTAACATTTTAATGCATTTTAATTGCATCATCAATTCTTCATTTTCTGATGATCTTAAAATTCTGGTGTCCACCAATACCTAACACCACCTACTTAATCCCAGTCCTCATGTGAAGGGGGATTTGGCAAATAGACATGCCTGTCATAAAACTGCCTCTACCTCCAGGATACTCCACAACAGCTCTGTGTAGGCTGGTTCCCTCACTCCCTCGCTCACTGCAGCCACGAGCATAAATACATTGGGACTTTGCTATCACTGAAAAGAGGTAGGAATGACCAGAGTGCCCATTCTTCCCCTTGTTGGTGTGATCCAGAAGGACAGTGTCCAAGCAAAAGTTAGTGTCCACCACATTTCCAGCTATTGATAAAAACCAGCAATTGAAGCAACAATTATTTACATTTATATTGCGCCTTTCACATTTTCCCATCTTCCAATCATTACCTACAGTACCTGTAATGTCTCAAAGAGCTTCACAGAGAAGCACAGTGACTGTACATTTGTAGGCCAACAAGGCACTTTCTGGAATCAGTTAAGCAGGGTGCATGCCTCCAGGGAGTGTGTGTACATTACATTCTAAGTAAGATATCTTGGAATGTCTCAAAACACTTCACACAACAGGCCGAGCTGGATTGACAAGATAATAATCCTTGCATTCTGTATAGCACCTTTCATGCCAGGAGGACATTGCAAAGAATTTCACGGGATTTACTGTGCAGTGATTGTTTATGTTATAAGTGAATGATGGGTCTTAAGGTGGGTCTTTGATGGCGGAGTGTGAGGGGACAAGGTGGAGGGACTCCAGAATGGAATTCCAGAGAGCAAGGGCAATATGGCTGAAGGTTCACCTAGTAATGGAGGGCTAGAGTGGGGACTTGAAGCAAGCCATTGTTTGCTGAGCAGAAGGAGCATCCAGGGCTGGAGGGTTGCATGCAGTTGCAGAGATGGGTTGAGGCAATGAAGGCATTTGAACACGAGGAAAGAATCTTGAAATTGATCTGCTGGGGGATGGAGAGCCAGTGGAACCAAGAGAGGATAGGGGTGAAGGGAACATGGAGCCTGAAATGGGAGAGCACACAGGATACAGAATTTTGGATGGTCTGCAGCTTGCATAGGGAGAAGCTGGGGAGAAGAATGTTGGAATAATTGAGCCTGGAGATGAACAACTTGTGGATGTGGCCCTCAGCAGATTGGAGAGAGAGGTAGTGGTGGAGCCAGGCGATATTGCAGAGGTGAGGGAAAGCAACTGATAGCCCAGATGTAGGGCTTTAAAGATAGGTGGAGGTTGAACAAAAAACTGAGATTTCACATTGGAAGCGAGAGATGTAATGAACATCTGTGCAGGCTGATGTGGTCAGAGCCCCAGGTACAGTTGCCCGTCTTCCAATCAATACCTTCAAGGTTTCCCCTCAAGCCTTGCAGAGCCACAATATCTCACTTGGAATTGAATCTTCACACACTTCCTGGAGGGATGCACCCTGCTTACCTAATTCCAGAAAGTACAGTAAATGAAAATCGCCTGCCGGGTTGGCCTATAATTGGACAGTGACTACATTTGTTGGCAATTCTCTGTGAAGCATTTTGAGACATGATTGACCCTATACCAAATATACCAAATGCAAAGATTATTATTGTAATATTAATTTGATACTATGAACATTACAGAAGAACGTTTTGCTCAGGAACTGGATTACGTCACAGAGGGTTGACTTGATTTTGACATTCCATTACCAAGATTGTCATCTTGGAGAAGATTTTGCCCCAGGGAGACCCTGCTTCCTTCATTCCTTCCCTCCTCCCAAAAGTTTCCTCTCCTTCAGTTGAGTTTACAAATGAAAATCAATCTTAAATAAAAACAGGAATGATGGAAATTGACAGTAGGTTAATCATAAAAAAAGTACATAGCCAAAGGTTCATAACAACATATCAAGCTTTACTTGTAATCGTGTTAGTCTGGGACTGGTCCCAGGTTATTCAGCTCCTTGGCTAATTTTCCACTTTCATTTAACAAAGTATAGCAACATGAAAAATGTGTTATGTATAGGCAGAAGACTGCTTTCATGTAGTGCTTTTCATATGAAAGAAAATCTTAAATGCACATCAATCACAAAGTGAAAAGAATTTAGGGGTGATCAAGCCACAGTTGAAAATACAGATGTTATGAGGTTTTTGAAAGAAGCGAGAGATGGCAAGACAAAGTGACTTTGGAAGAGAATTCCAGAGGACATGTTAGCAGTGATTTTATGACCAGACACTAAAAGTATGCTGTCCAACATCTAACACAGATGCTGCCCATATGAAGGGTGTTATATAAATACAAGTTGTTGCTTTTATTGCAAAATATTTGAGATCCAGGATTTTGTTATTAGCAAGGCACAGGTTCTAGATAGGCTCAAGATGCTGCAAACCAATAAATCCCCTGGAATTGTTGAACTGTACTCCAGGGTAATTAAAGATGCAAAAAAATTGTGAAACACTGATAAATATTTTGAGGAAGTTAATCAGCAAGCAGGATGTTCTGATATGCTGGAAACGAGCAAAAGTGGTTTTTGACCAGACAGTCAACACGGATTTGTTAAAGGCAGATCATGTCTGACAAACCTAATAGAATTTTTTGATGAAGTGACTCAGAGGGTAGATGAAGATAATGCAGTAGACATAGTTTATCTAGATTTTTAAAAGGCATTTGACAAAGTGCCACATAAGAGACTTATAAACAAAATAGCAGCCCACGGTATTAAAGGGACTATGACAACATGGATCCCGAACTGGAAAGGAGACAGAAAGCAGAGAGTGGTACCAAACGGTTGCTTTGCTGACTGAAGGGAGGTGTGTAGTAGTGTCCCTCAGGGGTCGGTACTGGGACCACTGCTCTTTCTGATCTATATTAATGATCTAGACCTGGATATAGGGAGCACAATTTCCAAATTTGCAGACAATGCTAAGCTAGGAAAAGTAGTTAATGGTGAGGAAGATAGCACCAGACTACAAGAGGACTTAGACAGATAGATAAAATGGGCAGAAACATGGCAAATGAGATTTAATGTGGAGAAATGAAAAGCGTTGCATTTTGGTAGGACGAATGAGGAGAGGCCGTATAAGCTAGATGGTACAATCTTAACAACAACAACAACAACAAGATTCCATTTATAAAGCGCCTTTCACGTCAGGAGGACGTCCCAAGGCACTGCACAGTTGGGTCATGACCCGAGCAGGGGGGAAATGGTCAGGGTGAGGGGAGGGAAGGGAGGGAGCGAGGAGGGGGAAATGGTCAGGGTGAGGGGAGGGAAGGGAGGGAGCGAGGAGGGGGAAGAGAGTCGAGAGGGGAGCTGAAGGCACGGTCAAAGAGAAAGGTTTTGAGACCGGCCTTGAAGGAGGAAAGGGAAGAAGCAAGGCGAAGGCACTGGGGGATGGAGTTCCAGAGCCTGGGGGCTGAGAGGCTGAAGGCCCGACCACCGATGGTTGGGGCGGGGGACGTGGAGCAGACCGGAGCCAGAGGAACGGAGGGTACGGGCAGGTAGGTAGGGGGATAGTAGGTTGGAGAGGTAGGAGGGAGCGAGGCCGTGAATGGCCTTGTAGGTGAGGATGAGGATCTTGAAATCAAGGGGCAAATGAACAGAGAGACCTGGGGGTCCACATAAGCAAATCTCTGAAGGTGGCAGGACAGGTAGATATAGCTATTAAAAAAGCATATGGGATACCAGGTTTTATATATAGGGGCATAGAATTCAAAAGTCAGGAGGTTATGTTGAATATTTATAAAATGCTGGTTAGGCCTCAGTTGGAGTACTGCGTTCAGTTCTGGGCGCCGCACTTTAGGAAAGATATTAGGGCATTAGAGAGGGTGCAAAGGAGGTTAACCAGGATGGTACCAGGAATGAAGGACCTTAGTTATGAGGCGAGGTTAGCGAAACTAGATTTATTGTCCCTAGAGCAGAGAAGATTAAGAGGGGATTTAATAGAGGTTTTCAAGATCATGAGAGGATTTGATAGGTTGAACCAGGAAAAACTATTTCCACTGGCATGTGGGTCAGTAACCCGAGGACACTGATTTAAGATAGTTGTTAAAAGAAACAGAGGGGAGGTTAGGAAAAAATGTTTCACCCAGCAAGTTGTTCGGATCTGGAATGAATTACCTGAAAGGGTAATGGAAGCCGATTCAATGACAACTTTTAAGAGGGAAGTAGATGGGTATTTGGGGAGGACAGGATTGCAGGGGTATGGAGAGAAAGTGGGCCAGGGGGATTGAATTGGATTGCTCTTTTAGGAGTCGGTGCAGACGAGATGAGCTGAATGGCCTCTTTCTGTGCTCTATGATTCTATGATTCTATAAAATGATTCTGACTTAATTGCTGCAAATCCATTGAGACATATTCAACATTTGGCTTGCCCAGAACAAACAGTTCTGGGCAATATGTTATATGAAAAATGTATTTGTGAATTGTGAAATATAAACCATTGAATAAACCCATATGTTCTCAATAGAAACTAGACTGAATTCTGAAAATCCATTAATAGTGAATATTTCAGTCTTTGTAATGCAATTTGTCGAATGGAAGAAAAGCAGTACTTTAAAAGAACCAGACCAAAATATAGCCAAAGCCCAAAAAACATTGTCTTTGACTAAAAGGTTAAGCTCTGGTGCATAAAATAATTTTATTATCCTTTTTTAAGATCAGGCATAAAGTGTCAGCCTTTGTTGGTTTTATAGTAGCATAAAAGTGTTTTATAACTGAATAAAAATAGAGTAAATTTCAGTAAACTGTACTTCCAGCCGGTTAATGAATCTTACTGGACAAATAATTGTTTTAGAAATAGGACAAAATAATCGTAGAAAGGAACCTTTCAAACTGAAAAGATATTATGACTGGAATATCCCAAGGTTAATTATTTGGACCTGTACTGCTTGTAAAATATAATGCTTGTAAGGATAGGGAACCATATGCAAAATGTAAATTTTCAGATGATGTTAAAAAAAAGGAAGGCAAAGCAAATAATGAGAAAGAATGCAAGCTGATTCAAAAGGATTTGTAATTTTTAGGTAACTGGGTCAACAGGTGACCGAAGGGCTCGATGTGAATAACTGTAAGATAATTACTGTGGGAGTAAGGAACGAAGGAAGGGAATTATGTAGTCAAATGGAGAAATGTATGAAACTGTCAGCCCAGAGCTTAGCTGCAGTGAGAAAAGTATTAAATTAGCAGAGATAGTAATGTACAGACCAAATCATTGGAAAGATACTAGCCTTGTGAAACTGCTGAGACACGCAACCAAGTTTATTCAGGCTATTGGGAATTTATGTTTTGAGGAAGTTGAGTTCATTTTATTCAGGTGACCTAATTAAATGTTTCACAATTATGAAGGGGATTGACAAAGTTGATGCCAACAAATTATTTACTGCAGCACTATAGCTAAAGATAAAAGCACTAGGAGAAAAAACATTCAGAAATAACTGAAGTCAAGCAAAATGCTTTTGTAAGAAAAGTAAGATTTGTAGATTCAAGAGATAAATAAAAAAGACGTCAGAAAAGAAGGGATTATATGGTTGAAAAAGTATTTAGATGGTCAAAAATGGCTGTGATATAAACTTTTTTTTAGGTAAACACCTCATTGTTCTGAGTTGTGAGACCTCAAATAATAATAATAATAATAATAATAATAGCAATCTTGCATTTCATATAGCGCCTTATCACATCTTCAAGACCTGTATATTTTGTGGGCGAAACGCGGCAGCCAATTGCGTACAGCAGTGTCCCACAAACAGTCGTGGATTGAGTGAAGGAATGATTGCCCCCGGAAAAGTAATCCACTAATCCTACTTACTGCTAGGTAAACAGAGGTGTGTGAAGTAAGGAAACTTGGCCAGTGTTTCGCCCTGACGGCAATCAAACCCAGGTCTCTCACTTGCGAGGCATGTGCTCTAGCCGCTGAGCTACAGGATTCCACGCAGGAATCCATGGAAATCCAAGGATGGAAGCAGAAGTCTTGCGAATCAGGGTGTGCGACACATGCAGAAAGCCATCATTACATTTAACAGTATCAAAACCAGACTGAGAGTTCCACGATTGCATGGAAATTTCCCTTTGTCTGGTATAAAATGCACATTCCCCCCTCCACTCCAGAAGGGACTCATTTATCTTTATCTGTTTTCGGAAAATAGTAGACACAGGCTGACAAGAAACAAGGTTTAGGGAACCAGAATGTGTGTTGGGGTACTGCTGGAGATGAATTAACTAAAAGAGCAGGTTTTGCCATTGTGAGTACTGTCTGGCAAGCTTCCCACTGCTTGTCCAGCGAGGACCACCCTACCTGTTAGGACTTTGACTTCCTGAGCTAAAAGGAACCGAGTGGGAAGAATCCCTCCCCTCAGTTTGTCCTTCCATATCCTGCTGATGAACCAGGCTTACTTGTCTGTTTCAGCAGTGTCTTGCAGTAGAGTGGATCTGCCTCTCCAGGAACGAGACAACCGAGATTGCCACATAGGTTTGATTCAATTCTGACACTCATGTCACCTTGGTGCCAGCTCTGCCCCGAATAGAACCCAATTACCTCCACCCTCCCCCCCCCCCACCCCCCCCCACACACACACAATGGGTTGACTCTGAGACGTCTGAAAGCGCTTCACAGAATATACTGTAAAGTGAATTGACTGTATATTTTGTGGGCAAAACGCGGCAGCCAATTGTGCACAGCAGTGTCTTACTGGAAGTCTTACTGAATTAATAGAATCTTGATGTAAAACACATTTTGCCTATGTTGTGCTTTTGGTTCCTTTTTTAATATTTTAGTTATTCTATGCAATACCTACAATAAAGTACAGTGCACAGCATTAATTTTCAGGTTCATTAAAAATGTTCAAATTACTATTTCAGTTTTGCAGTATGGCTGATATCTTTGGAGTCTGCTGGGTTTAGAATTATATTAGGTCTAGGTACAGTATGTTCTGTAGCCTTATGTTATGTGTTAAAAGGTATTCATGTGAGGCTCATAAGAACAATATTAAAATAAGGCTAATTACTCAGTAATGTACTCTATCTTTTCTCATATCAAGCACTGAGATATTTCAGATATTTTAAATATTCCATTGTCAAGTAAGTGTTCTTTCAAATACTGATCTTATGTATTGCTCTGTGGATAGAAATTAGATCAACCTAAGCCATTAAATTGCTCCAGCTTTTTCATGTAGATTTCAGTAATTGGATACCATTTTTCTAAGTCATTGTGGAATAATTTAGACAAAAAGTGAGGTAGTGAATCTAGGCCAGAACCAGAAATGTATTTTAATTATCATGATATTGGAAAAAATCCTGTGTACACTTTTTTAAATGTTATGGTTAATCTTGCAGCTGTGTTTAATAAGTCCCATTGTAGGTACTAGTAATGTAACAAAATTAGCATTTCCTTATTTTTAGTATAGTACCTTCTTATGTTGTTGGAACGGTTCAAACCACTTCAAAAGTGTAATCACTGTTTCCCACATCAGTGACCCACGGAAAGCCATGAAGTAAATGAACAATTTTATCTGGAAGATTGTTGGCCAAGACATCAAGAGAAACACCTTTTTTTCTGTAAAGTCCTGTAGTGTATTGGTTAGAGCACTCACCTTGCAAGCGAGAGGACCTGGGCTCAATTCCCGTGCAGGACGAAACGTTGGGCAAGTTTCCTTACTCCACATTACTCTGTTTAACAAGCAGTAATTAGGAACCCAGTTGTTAGTCGATTAGTGGATCGCTTTTCCGAGGGTAATAATTCTTTCTAAAGGATAATAATTTGGTCACTCAATCCACGACTGTTTATGGGACACTGCTGTGTGTAATTGGCTACTGTATTTCGCCCACAAAGTATACAGTTAGTTTGAGACATCTCGAAGATGTGATAAGGTGCTATATCAAATGCAAGGATTATTATTATTATTATTTTCAATTAATTCCATAGGATCTTTCATGTGCACCTGAACAACCCACAACCTTCTGATTCAGAGATAAGAGTGCTACTGACTGAGCCAGGCTGACACTTTTTGCTTGTGAAGAAGCATAATATATCATAACATTTGATATAGTGAGATGTTATTGAGACTTCTCGAAGTTCTTCACAGGATTTATTGTAAAGTGACTGTGTATTTGTTTGGCAAGCACAGCAGTTAGTTTGCACACCAAATATCCCACAAACAGCCATGAAGTGAATGACCAATTTTATCGGTGGGATTGGTGGCCGGACACCAGGAAAAACTTTCTTCTCTTTTTAAATAGTGTCATGAAATCTTTAACATCAATCTGAAGAGGCAAATGGGACCTTGATTTAAAGAATCATCTGAAGGACGGCATCTCTGACAATGCAGCACTTACCCAGCAATGTCAGCCTAAACTGTGAATTCAAAGTCCCCAATGTGGAGCTTGAACCCACAAACTTCTGTCTCAGAGTCGTAACTGCCTCTGAGCCTCTGGTGACTTAGTGAGGCTGACACTAATTGGGGAATATTATATATGAGAAGTGTTTCAACTTGAATTGGTGTATCTTAGAGCCACGAAGAACTTAAAGCAGACAGCAGACTGTCACATTCTACAAAAATCCATTCACCATGTTGGAGATGAATGTTTGTTTAAAATATGACAGTGGGACTCTTAAACCATGAGGCGACTGCTGCTGAAATGCATAAACTACACACTTAAGTAATCCATTAACTGAGAACAAATGCCTCTAAACCCTAAAGTGAAGTGGTTTAAATTCAATTAAAATCTTCAGTTACTGGAGTGTGGAGCAGAACCTGATGCACTCTACTTTCAAGGAATATCATTTGGACTTTAGTTGTTGTCTTATGCTACTTTACAGTGATGATTTTCTTTAACTGGCTCTTATGAATGGACCTGATGTGTTGTCATGGTGTAAGACAAATCCATGTCTGTACCTGCAAGGAATACGACTGATCTGTTCTTCTCTCTAATTTAAAGCAATTGGAGTATTTACATTCACCCATTGACTCTAAACCCAACATGATTGTATCACGCTTTACTGGGCTCTACCGTTGAAATTGAGGTCCATGACAGGCTAAGTCAGGCACTATCTTTTACTCTCATTTCACTTCCATAACCAGAGGAACAAAAAGGTTAAAAACAAGTTGGGGGAAAAAAGTCCTGCTATATTAAATGTGAAAGTACAAAATTAAAACAGAATTTTTTTTAAAAAACGGAGCCAGAACGAGTATATGTATTCTAAGTAACAGAATATGTATAATTCCAATAAAGTTTGTAAGCAATGGGGGGTTTTCTCCCTATTTGATAAATTTATCAAAGTGTAGTGCTGAGCAGGTGACCGACAAAATGTGCAGTAATCAAGCCATAGTAACCTGTTGATTTTTTTAAAAAACGGTTTGTTTGAAGTACTGTAATGTTGCTGAGTGAAGGGGGCAAGCAGAAGAGTGGGGAGATAGGGAACCAACAGAGCCTGGCAAGGCTGGAGTAATGAGCATGTAATTCTTTTTAGAAATTGCTAATTTATTTTCCTGGTATTTACTTAACAAAAAATCCCAAATGCATGCAGAACAACAGCCCGCTCATTTAAATCATGTTTTCTCACTTCAAAATGCCGGCCACCAGAAGTTGACCAATTGGCCAAAGAGCTTTCTTCATCCGAACTGATGTTGTGATCTTCGCACTACTCTTGAGGGAATCAGTCTGAAGATCACAATGATTTTGTGATCATTCTTCACATGATTTTAGTGGTTTAAACACACACACTCACGCACATTTGGGAATCCCTGTAGAAGTGTTCATGTTTGTGCAAAGTGAAACAGAGCATAAATTCTGATCAAAAAGAGACTCAATTTGCAAAAATATTACAAATGCATGCTTAAACTGAATTGTTTTGTATGCAAGCACTGAGACAGGATTCAAAATTAACACCAACATACTTGATTAAAGCGGAGTGCATTGAATTAATGTAAAAAGTAACCACCGTCAGCAGAAACATTTACATGTCATTAAAAAGATTTGCATTATACAGAGCAACCCCATTATAATGCGATCAGATAGGTCCAATCTCTCAGGTCCACATTATAAGTGAACGTGAGACAATGACCCACTTCCATGTTGTGCATTACAGAACAACGGCAACCTGATCACCCAGAGAGATGGCCAATTTTTAGTATGGAAATTCAGCTAGTCAATGCTGGAAGAATTGTGCACAGGACCACACAGTAGACTCACGCCATGGTCTAACTAAGTGTATTTGCAATATGGAGGTGTGGGGGCTGGGCGGTGGGGGCATTATAATGATGTTGCCCTGTATATTGTACTATGTATTACATAATGTATTATGATAACAGGAAAAAATGTATTCTGTGAAGTAATAGAATCTGTATTTGATAATATTTAAGAAGATACAATAGTAGTAATAGTCATAATCCTTGCATTTGATATCGTGCCTTATCATGTTGTTGAGCCATCCCAAAACTGTACTCAATATGTTAGGTTCGCTGAAGTCAGAGGACATTTTTGTCTATCAGGTCTGTCTTTCACACAGAGTTGAATTTTGCGTAAAGGCTGGGATGTAGGACAAAGGGTTGAGTGTTTCAGAGGCCCATTCACGTGGTTGCATCTCAACTCAATGGTGGTACTGATAATGTTTAGACACATGATGATTAGAGGCTAAAAGTGCTCTGGGACGCTACCCCATGTGAAGGCTGCTATATAAATGCAACTCCTTGTTGTTATATCTAAAGTGCTCGATTTCTAAAGTTTGTCAATCTGTATTATAGAGGCCTGTAGCATAGTGGTTAGCGCAATCGCCTCACAAGCAAAAGGATCTGGGTTTAATTCCTGGATGGGGCAAAATCTTGGGCAAGTTTCCTTACTCCACAAGACTGGGTGGATCGCTTTCCAGGGTAATGACCCCTTTTTAAAAAAATAATAATTTGATCAGTCAATCCATGACCACTGTATGCATTGTTTTGTCCACAAAATATACAGTCAGTTCACTGTACGGTGTATTCTGAGAAGAACTTTGATACGTCTTAGTGACAAGGCGCGATATCAAATGCAAGGGTTATTATTATTATTATTATTTATTATTATGGGAGAAAGGTGTCTGTGCATGGGCAATTTTGTCATTTCTACCATTAGCTAAGCTAAGATAAATATACTACATAGACTTCTGAATAATCTGCAGTTTGTGAAGTGAAGACTTGGGAACTCCAGTGAGCAGGAGTTAGGAGAGTTAAGCCCAGACATAATGAAAGCATGGATGAGGGTTTCAGCGGCCTGAAAAGAAAGGTAGTGGTGGAGGCGGGCAATATTGAGGAGGTGGGGGAAGGTAGAACAGGTCTTGGCATGGATGTGGGGTTTCAAGGACAGTTGAGGGTCGAATAAGATAGCAAGGTTCCAAACTAGCTCAGTGAGGTGTAAAGTGCATCCGTGAATAGTGATGCCGTCAGCGCCTGAGGTGAGGAAGTGCTGACAGAAACCAAGTAGGAGGGCCTCCGTCTTGTCGACATTCAACTGGAGAAAGTTGGCTCTCATCCAGGACTTGATGTCTGTCAGACAATCCGCCAGGACAGCAGTGGTCCTGGAGTTGAGGGTGGAGGCAGAGATAGAGTTCAGTGTCATTCACATGCATGTGGAAGTTAACCCCATACCTGTGGATGACATCACTGAATGGGAGCAAGTAAATATTCAAGAGGAGAAGACAATAGACAAAGCCCCGAGGAATGCCACACCTGACATTGCAAAGGTTAGAGGAAAAGTCTTTAATGGATGTAAAGACAAAGATAGAACTATGAAGGTAGAGCTGAGAGGAGAGTAGGTGGAGATGAATAGAATGGGCAACAGTAACGTATGCAGCAGAGAGATCGAGAAGGACAAGAAGATGGAGAGAGCTCTGATCACAGAGGGACAGAATGTCATTTGTAACTTTCATTAAGGATGCCTTTGTACTGCGTGTAGCATGGAAACCCGATTGGAGGGGTTCATAAAGGGAGTGGCGGGAGAGGAAAGAGTGAAGCTGGGAAGCAACGACTCATTCCAGAATCTTGGAAAGAAAGGGAAGGTTTGAGATGGGATGGTAGTTAGAGAACAGAGATGGGTCAAATGAAGGTTTTTTGAGGGTGTGGGGTGCTGATGGCTATGGCTGTTTTTAAGGGTGCTGGGAATAGTGCCAGTTTGCAGAGAGGCGTTGATGATATTTCTTAGGGAGCTGGACAACAAGGTTGAGCTGGAAAGTTATGAGCGAGGTAGCCCCCTCTCTTCTACTTTCAGGTCTTGGCTAAAGACCTTTCTTTTCGACTACTCCTTTGGTCACCTTCTTCCCCCTCCCCCTGGCTCGGCCCCGGGATCCATTATTGTGAAGCGCTCTGAGACGCCGTCCGGGGTGGGGGGCGCTATATAAATCCGAGTTGTTGTTGTAGTGATGGGGTCAAGGGGTGGTGGGTTTCATTCGGAAATCAATGAAGTGAGAGAAGAGGGGGAGAGGGGGTCAAAAGTGTGGAGGCAGGAATAGGAGAAGGGGAAAAGGGAGGTGGGGAGGGAAAAATACAAACCCCTTTAACCTTTCAACAGCAACAACAACAACTTGCATATATATGGCACCCTCAAGCAGGACGCTATTCTGCGACCCTCACGCAGGGTAACTTCCCAGAGTGCTTTCAGTCTCTCGTACTGAACACCAGTGCCACACTTAACTGGTATTAGCTCTTTTTCTTTTGGATTCTTCTCCAGTTGCTTTCATTGCTTGGCAGTTGAACACAGCGTTTACTTGGAAGTCTTCTCAATGTCACTGAATTGTTTGTGAACATTATGCCAGCTCCTTTTTTTCAGAAAATTGTGTTAACCCACGAAACAACCTTCTACAAGGCTTCCCTCCTTGAATTTATTTCAATTCAGATTGATCAATAAAAAGTCACATCTTTTTTGTACATTGTTTCTTCCACTGCTGACCATTGAGTCGGGTCCATTTCTGACTTAGTGAATACAGATTTGAATTTTTCTTACTGTCACATTTTAATTCTGACATTAGTTTGACACGGGATCATAATTTCTGTTTCATTCTTGTACACAACTGTAATTATTGCTGGGGGTTTCTGACTGCATAGTAGCAGATTGGAAAATTGTGCACTTGTGGCTTGGTGCTGATTGAAGAAAATAATGTCCAATAACTGCATTGATCTGAAAATAAAGCTTTGCATTATATACTGTGTTGTTTAACTTGAATCCCTGATTATGGGATGTTCAATTTTAGTAGCCAAAGGATTACTGTTAAAATATTATAAAATGTATAAGTCAATAGTTTATCGTTTATGTTTCGCCCCCAAAATATACAGTCACTACACTTTACAGTATATTCTGTGAAGCGCTTTGAGACACCTTGAAGAGGTGATAAGACACTGTATCAAATGCAAGGATTGTTATTATCATCGCCTTTAGGTAAAACCCAAATATTGGGTTAAATTTAGCTGGTTAAATTTGCATCTTTAAATGATTTACAATTGCTTAAGGCAGGTTGTATAAAGAACCCCGATGTACCCACAGTTGTGACTTTGCATTTAATAGATCTGATTCTAGTGTTCTTTGATTTACCATAAGAGCATTTCTTTTTCTTCTATGGAATTAAAAGCCACACAATAAGTATAAAAGGTTGATTTAACACTTTTGCTCATACAAGACTGTTCCATCATTTAGCATGATTTACTGGACTGTACTTGACTAATAGGCATTGTAGGTGATGTAAGTTATGCCTTTGTATAAACAGCCAGACATTCTAACTGTCACATTCATTTCTGTAGAGGACTACTGTGTGCATACAGTATTGCAATCCCTTCTAGGGAATGAAGGGATTTGTGTGAATAATGCCAGAACAGCAGCTGAAGGGAAGCGCTAAAATAAATTATTCAATAAAGACTTCATTGTATTGTATTGTAATATAAGAAAATAATCTCATTATATTTATGAACAACACTGCAAGCCTTTCATTTATACAGTGGTACTTGGATTTCACATTACCAACTTTTTTCCCATCAATCAGTTAAAAAAAATATTTTCACCCAAATAATGCCATGCTTTCTTTTAATGTCCACCGAAATAGGTAGATGGGACCTTAGTTTACCATCTCATCCAAGGTCCACACATCCAACAATGCAGCACACCCCCAGCATCACCCACAACCTTCTAACTCAGAAATGAGAGTGCTACCACTGAGTCACATAACATGGCCAGTTCACACCCAGTGATTATTTGAATATGCCAATAATCATTGCATCTCTGATAAATGATATAAATTCCAACAGCTCAGCACAGAAAATAAAACATAATGGAAGAAAGGGAAGAAAATAGCAATTTGTATGACTTCCTATGCACTCATCATGAGACCAGATGGTTTAATAAAAAATAATAAATTGGTCACTCAATCCACGACTGTTTGTGGACACTGCTGTGCGCAATTTGCTGCTATGTTTTACCCACAAAATTTGCCTACAGTCAATTCACTTCACAGTATATTCTGTGAAGTGCTTTGAGACCTCTAGAAAACGTGATAAGATGCTACATCAAATGAAAGGATTATTATTATTATAAACTAAGAAAATGTGGGCCTACTGGATTGATCTTTCAAAAAGTTCACTTTGTGGATGATCCTTGTGCTGTTAGAATTGGAAAGGCCTGGTTCTTTGGCCTCCACACAATTGGAGTATGATGAACACTTTCCTGTAAGTCATCTTAATCAATATAACCAATACAAGTGATGGGTATTAAAAGTACACTGGCAACAGCAATCATGTTTGGAATGTGTGCATTGACAGATGCATGAGCTGCAGAATTCTAAGTCAGTCACATAAGTGTCCATTTGTCAATGAATAGGAACAAATTGCACTATAATGGTTTGCATTAAGATTTGGATCTTAATTTCCCATTTGTGTAGTAATTAGCAGTACCAACGGAAGACACTGTATAATCTATGTTAAATTATGCAGAAATTACCCTTTTAAATAATCATGCTGTAAGGAAACCAGGAATAATTCAGTGTGAACAAGAAATGGTAAAAAAAACTGTTGAGGCATAGATCTTATACAGCACCCTTTAAACACGAGCAGGTACAAATTAGTGCTACACAGCAGAAATAACAATGAGACAAAAGATAGTTTCACACTTCATTGTCGACATTTCTGTTCCAAAACATGGTCCCATCCAGCCTAGGTTAGATTGAGAGGGAGAACAGTGCACAATGTAAAAAGTTTTCACCATTGAGGCTGTCACATATTTCAGAGGAATTCACCACTCCAAACCCTTCCTTGACATGTATGAGAAAGGAATTTGAAGCAGCTGCAAGATCAATGTGTAGAACAGCATGGCTCACATAAAGGAAGAAATATGTGGTACAGGTCTTGTTTAAGCCTAATCAATATTTAGCATAAATCACAGGTACTTAAAAATCCATCTGGTTGTCCCATACAGCTGCTGGTTATCCAATGCAGAGGCTGTGTGTGACTGATTAAATTCAAAACACTGTCAATACTGGCGGTATTCATCACTATAGTTGTACTTTTTGGTGTCACTGTAAATTGAACATTGATGTGGTGCTGACTTGAAATATCTATAGTGTAGAACTGAACCATTATTACTTTTTTATCTTTCTGGTTCTCCTGTACTGTTGTCCTTGACTTGCTACCTTTCCTGAATAGTTTTTGGAAACAATTGTACAAAATCGGGATGTGCTATATGCACTTTTGGAGTCTTTACCATTCTCCTATTAAGGGTACTTTAAGAAGGTGTGACTAAAGATACCAGACAGATTAAAATGTCAGGGTTGCCATCACAGTTATATCGATGAAGACCCATATGAGCAGGGTAGATTATGATAAAGATCTTATCTCACAGAAGGTTAGAACGAAGATCTTGAAGTCAATTTGATGGGGGAAGAGGGTCAAAGAAGCCTAGTAACAATAAGAATTCTTACATGGTACCAGGAATGAGGGACTTCAGTTATCAAGAGAGGCTAGAGAAGCTAGGATTATTCTCCTTGGAGCAGAGAACGTTAAGGGGAGATTTAATAGAGGTGTTCAAAATTATGAGGTGATTCGATAGGATGAACAGGGAGAAATGGTTTCCACTGGTGGGTGGGTCGTAACCAGAGGACACAGATTTAAAATGCTAAAAGAACTAGAGGGGAGGTGAGGAGAAATTTTTTCACACAGCGAGTTGTTCAGATTTGGAATGCATTGCCTGAAAGGGTGGTGGAAGCTGATTCAATAACAACTTTCAAGAGAGAAGTAGATAGATATTTGGGGAGGACAAGTTTACAAGGCTATGGGGAGAGCGTGGGAGAGTGGGATTAATTTGGACAGCTCTTTCAAAGAGTCGGCATGGACACAATGGGCCAAATGGCCTCCTTCTGTGCTGTATAATTCTATGATTCTATGATTTGGTAAAGCACTGTTCACATCAGGAGGATGTCCCAAAGTGCTTCACAAGATATACTGTAAAGTGCAGTGGTTGCATGTTGTGCGGACGAACACGGCAGCCAATTTGGAAACAGAAATGTTCCCCAAGCAGTCATGAAGTGAATGACCAATTTTATTTGAAGAATTGTTGGCCAGGACACTAAGAGAAACTCCCTTCCCTTTTCGAATAATGCCATGGGATCTGTAACATCCACTTGAACATGCAGACAAGACCTCAGTTGAATGTCACAATGTAGCACACCCACAGCACTGCATACTCACACCTGTCCACAGCATTGGAGTTAGACTATATAAGTTCCAAGTCCCGACGTGAGGCTTGAACAAACAACCTTCTGCCTCAGTGTCCAAGAGTGCTACCAACTGAACTAGATAGAAACACAATGGGAGTGTTGAGGATCTGGAGTGTGTGGAAGATCAAGCTAGGCAGGCCAGCTTGGAAATTGTTTAAGAAATCAAGACAAGGTGTCAATGCCATGATTGAGGATTTGGGCTGTGATAGGAGTGAAGTAAAGATGGAGATGAGTGATATTCCAGAGGTGGATCAAAGCAGTAGTAAAAAGATATAAGACTTAAAAGAGAGATAGATGAGTGTCAACAAAATGGCAAGAATTCACGCTGGCTCCTTGAGCTGGAGAGAGCAATCAGGGAGGTTGAGTTGGAGCCAGAGGCGAGGAAGAGATGCTGTCAGGAACCAAAACCGGATAACTAGCATTCGGTTGGAGGAAATAAAAGCTCACCCAGGCAGGCAGTCAGTATTGCAGTGTCCCTGGAGTCAAGTTTGGAAGCAGAAAGGTAGATTTAAGTGCCATCAGCACATGCATAAAAACTGTAGGCAGAGTTCCCAACATTATTCAACTGTCCAAGTAGTTAATGACTTGGGAGGTTCAAAATAACCATGGAAGAAGTTGAAGCTTTCCTCTTACGTTTTAGTGAAACTCTTCTCCTTGCCATCACTTGGCAGATGAATGGCATCAAGATGTTGTGCTAAGAATGGTGACGAGTGGGGGGTCCTGCTTAGGAGTACGCTGGTAATTCATATCCAATACTTAAAGAATCTCTTTATTTAGATTGCAAGATCCCGGTGCCAACTGTCAATTAAATTTTCTGCAAATTGGCAACCAGTCCTCATGGTCTGTTTGTTGTAATATATGTTAATAATTGTAGAGTCCTGTAGCATATAGGTTGGTTAGAGCATTCGGCTCGCAGACGAACAACCCGGGTTCAATTCCCAGACAGGACGAACACCTTAGGCAAGTTTCCTTAGTCCACACACCTCTGTTTACCTAGCAATAAATAGGATCCCGGTGTTAGTCGATTGGCGGCTCGGTAATAATCCCTTTAAAAAAATAAGAATAATTTAGTCATTCAATCCACAATTGTTTGAGGGACACTGCTGTGTGCAATTGGCTGGCGCAAAATAGTCAATTGACTTTACAGTATATTCTGTGAAACGCTTGGAGACATCTCAATGATGTGATAAGACCCTATATCAAGTGCAATGATGATGATTATTATAGCTCTGTATCTAGCACAAAGAGGGTGAGGGAGGTCACATTGCAAATGGAAAGATCAAGCCTAATGACATGATAGCCTTACAGTCAGCATGTGAAGTTAAATTCTAATCAGTCCCACATTCAGATTCATGGTTCAGTGAGGATGACTTAGTTCTTTTTTACACATCTCATGAGACTAGTCAAACCAGACCAAAACAAATGTCATTGTTATTCCAAGTAGTTTTTATTAATTCGTTAACCTTATTAATAAAAGAGCCTCATTAAACTGAAGTAATTTCAAAACTTTTTTTAAATAAAACTCCCCATTTAAGCTGTCTGAAACTGAAACTAGGGCATTTGAGGAAGGAAAGAAACTGCTTGGTATTGTTTTCCAAACATATGCTCTTGTTTAAATGCTGCGGGTTATTTTTTAGGGCTGGTTATATCATCAAATAACATATTATTCTATAACTAAAGTATAAAGAATTTTAAAAATTCTCAGTTATTTGTAAATTTCAGTTGGATCAAGCATGATCAACTCTTGCATTTGATAGAGCATCTATAATGTCAGAACATTTCCAAAACACTTACAACACAATACAAATTTACATAGCGCCTTTCCCATCAGGAGGATGTCCGAAGGTGCTTAACAATACTGACTTGACACCCAAGCTGGGGGTGGGAGCCCAGGGGGGTAGGGAGGGAAAAGATGACCGAAAGCACAGTCGAAGTTCATAGTTAATTGTTGTCAGTATAGTGCTTACGTGTTTACAGACAACAGCCAGTTTGCACACAGTAAGATCCCAGAGTCAGCCAAGTGATTGCCTAATTCACCTGGTATTGGCTGAGACACCGGGAGAAACTCCTGTACCTTTTTGAATAGTATTATGGGATGTTTAATGTTCACTTGAACAGGTCGAGTGGACCTCAGTTTAACATCTTGTCCAAAAGACAGCACCTCCAACAATGCAGAGCTCCTCCAGTACTGCAATGGAGCATTAGCTTAGACTGTCAACTCACAAGTTCTCATTTGGAGCTTGAACCCACAACCTTCTGATCCAGAGGCAAGACTGCTACCCATTGAGACAAACTGACAGTATAACAGTAAAATTCTTCACTAACTAATGTATTAAGATCTCATTTTTATTTGCCTCTTGAGAAATTACTTTGCCTTTCCCAGCTTCATTTCCCATATTGGAGCAGAAAAGTAATTTGGGTCATTTATATTAGATTTGGAACTTAACATTCCCTCAAAAAAATATATAGTCACTCAATCCACCACTCTTTGTAGAACACTGATGTGCGCAATTGGATGCCGTGTTTCACGCACAGAATATACAAGTCCCTAGACTTTACAATATATCCTGTGAAGCGTTTGAGACATCTCAGCAACGTGATATATCAAATGTAAGGATTATTATTTATTAACATATGGCAGTAAATGTGCATTAAGTTCCCAACTTCCGAACCTGGAGCTCTCCCTCAGCAGCCGCTACTCTGAGCAGCCAGACAGGCAAAACATGGAGCGGGTGCTGTACAAATAGACCAACTACCTAGGTGGCTGGCAGCCACATACTTTGTGCTGGACGGCAGCATATTCTCGTACCATGACTCGCAGGAAGATGCTGCAAAGGGAGTAAAGGCAGCATCAAATGTGCACTGTGTGAAATAAAAGGTCACGTAGCAGACAACACCCGCGTTGACCTAGTCATCCCAGGGAAGCAATACTTCTACCTCAATGCTGTGAACGCTAATGCTGCAGAAAGGCAAAAATAGTTGGTGGCACAGGGCAGTGGCAAAACCTGCCTGGCAGACATCAGGACCAAAAAAGGAGAGAGTTATCAGTGAGAACAACGATTCCTTGACATGGAAAATGTCTGAACGCCGACTCTATTGCAATTTGCTGATGCAGCAGGAATACTAGATCCAGGAGTCTGCACAGCCTGACCAATGTGGTTCCACTCCTGATATGGAGAAAATGATCAAGGCTTCTTCTTTGCTTAAAGCCACATGCAATACCTTTATAAAGACACTAGAGGACTGATAAAGATAGCAAGTGGCCTAATATCTCCAAAATTTCTCTCATCCCCGGAGTTGTCCATGTTGCCTCCACTCCTCTTTCCAGGATTAAACATTCTGTTAATCATACTGGTGTTACATCTGACAGGAACGCAGAATTAAACCAGGACCAGAAGGGTTCGGTCACAGTCATGAGAAATCTGGAGGAGATGGCCACACACTGAGCAACCAGGTGGATAAGACAGGCGGCAGAAAGCAAGAGGACAGACAGCAGTCATTAGACTGAGCCAGCATATTCAATGCAGACTCCCCAGAAGGTTAAAGACCAGTCTGCGGGCAGTGTCAACTGTGAATAGAGAATCGCAGGGAAATTGCCCACGCCTCCCTGGGAAGAAGAAACCAATTGGACATGATTTTTGTTTTATGTTGAGGGAAGATATTGACAACATGAAGAAAACCCATTCTTAGCTGCCATCAGAAAATTACCAGAATTGCACAATAAAATTCAAGATTGGAAATCTACAGACACAGTAGGAGATTTCGGTGACCTGACTCATTAATCTTGGTGTTCAAAGCCTCCACTAACTTGCTCATGGTGAGTAATGAATTTTACAGGCGTTATTTAAGTGTTTTTTTATAAAACGCCAATGTATAGCTGAAATTCCAGTTTAGATATTGTACTCCCTTATTTCCAAGCTTATCCGACAATTTTACGTGGGGAAGGGAAACTTCAGCCCATGCTAATTGATGATTTCTCCATCCTGAGGTAAACAAAACTGACATTTCTTCACTCCTCCACCTTCCATGCACACTCTCAAAGAAATAAAACTCTGCCAAGAAAAAAGTGAATCCTGTGGCGTATTGGTTGGAGTACTTGCCTCACAAGCGAGAGAATTCATTTTTGATTCCCGGGCAGGGAAAAACCTTATGCACGTCTCCTTCCTACACACTGTAGTAGTAGTAGTACATTGTAAACCGGTTGTTAGTCAATTGGTGGTTCGCTTTCCAGGGGTAATAATCCCTTAAAAAAAATTGGTCACTCAATCCCCATCTATTTTTGGACACTGTTGTGCAAAATTGGCTGCCGCCCACAAAATATACAGTCAATTTACTTTAAGTGCTTTGAGAAGTCTCAACAACGTGATAAGACACTATTTCAAATTACTATTGTATTTAGGAATCAGTGGTCTACAAAGGAAACCTCTTCTTCTGACACTAAGTTTATTTGAAATATGCATGCTAATCTGTGCTTCTCTAAAATGAGAAAGTGAAGTACTGTACTATACTGGATACTGGTTGGTATAAAATCTTAACCACCACGAATGGTCATGGACTGCAGAGTAAAATGAAAACTTTCTACAGTTCAACACTTGCTATATGTTGACGAGAAATCTTACCAATGTGTAAAATCCATATTAAAGGATTTCTCCAGTATAATATGTGGACCTGAATTCTTAGAATGTTACAAAATTAAACTGGGCTGTTAATATAGATTTAAGCAGTATATCAATACTGAAAGAAAGGATATTAAATGAAGAATTGAGAACACTTCTGACTAACGCTAATTTACTAAGTATCGTATTAAATATATTTATCATTTTCCTCTCTGCCTCCTGATTTGCCTCAATATCCCTTAACTAAATACAGAGCAATCTTTCTATGGTGTGGTTCACTTCTGATGTGGACTGGTTGGTTTCTGCCCACAGGATGAAAGCTGATCAGTGTGTTTTGTGAAAGAGGTCATAGCTGACTGGTGGGATTGCTGCTCACATGCACAAGAAGCTAGGCCTCATCAAAAGCTGTAGGTGGTGACCTGATGACTCAAAAAGGTGACAGGGAGCCAATATTTTTGCAGACCTGTTAAACCATGTGTAATTCTATGGCCCCAAACACCACATTATAACAGGATGACTTGAAAAGTTGCTCTTGATCATATACAAAGGGCTATTAATATAGCCCCTTCCTGTTTAATGCTTAATGAGATGCACCTTCTGGACTAGAATGATATCTGGGTAATTAATGGTATTGGCCTCTAAGCAGGAGAATTTTAATCCACCAGTATTCTACAAGAGATTTGCAATTTTTTATGAATTCAGGTATAATTCGACCAGAACCAAAGTGATACAAAAATATTTTCCCTGCTAGAAACAAATTGCCCACTGAAATTTTTAGATATGAGTTTTTTAGACACTGGAATAAAAACATGAGCAAAACCAAAAATTACATAAATTGTTTTATAAAAACCACCATTTAAATAAATACTGATGAGCTGCAGTCACTGGAGCACACAGCGTATTTGAAAGTGGAACATGTTAGCCTAAGTGACTAATGAAGCCAAGTCAATTATGACATTTAAAGTGGATGGCTCCAGTGAGAGCTTGTGTGGCATAGATATCATGATTTGAATAGTCTACTTCTGTCCTGAAATTTCTTTGTTTATATAACATAAGAGGATTTCAATACACAAACAAAAATATTCTCATCCTAACACCAGGTTAATCAGTCTATGAAAAATCAAAAAAAAACCCCATTCAATGCTACTATAGCACCTCTCTTATTCCCAAACTATCTAGGGTACCCTGTAGAGATAACTGTTCAATTTACGTCCACAAATGCCATCAGTCAGAATAAGTAAGCCCAAATACATGCAAAAGATCAATAAAAAAAATCTTGCATATTGAAAATTCCATAGCACAATTCGAAAAAAGAAAGGAATTTCTCCCAGTGTCCTAACCAACAACCCCCCAGATAAAACCCTACTGTCCAGCTGCTCCTTCTGTTCAGCAAACACTGGTCTGATTTATGTTCCCCACCCAATCTGTGCCACCAGCATTGGACAAGCTTTCAGCCATTCTGTCCCCAGTCTCTCCTGAGAGAGAACACCTTCCTGGAGTACCTCTGCCTCTCCCACCTTGAAGCCTCATATAAGACTTAGCTTCTTCCCAATGTAAATACCATTTACAATGTAACAGGGATCTATCTACTGTAATTTACTGGGGTGAGGGGCAGGGCTTGCCTCATTTGTTTTGGTGACAACCTGTAAAATAGTGCCTTTTCTCTAACACAGATCTGTTGTCTTCACCTCCCGTCCTGGTAGTTTCACAAGCTGACAAGACAAAAGTTCAGCTTGTTTCATTTACCCATACACCACTGCAATTTCTTTCTCGCGACCCTTGTATTTGATAATCTGACTAAGCTTTAGCCGTATATCCGGTTATCTGTGGGATCTTATAAAAGTATACAGTATCTGTTTGGCCTGTTTCCTACAGAACTTAATAATGAGAAACAATGATAACAGTATTTTATATTGTGTTTATTATTGAAAATAACACTGACACTATACTCGATCAAAATTCTCTTTTTTTCGATTAGCTTGTTGACTAACATAATAGCAGTTTTCATAACTGACAATGATCTCATTATCTCAAGATTATCTCATTATCTCTTGTGTCCAATTTGCATTATTTGCATTTGACACAATGTAAAGCTCACCACACATTTAACAAAAACAACAACTTGCATTTATATAGCGGCCTTCAAGTGAGGTAGAGCCTGACAGTGGCG